>NC_057803.1:348529667-348586219 GCF_018294505.1 Triticum aestivum | reverse complement strand
CACAAATCAATTAAATGGCATTTGAATAATCACATATGGAGTTTGAATTTGAATCTTGTATTCAAACCAACTTCATTTAATTTGTTGCTAGTTGCATTAGCCCAAAACACATTCATTTTGCCATGTCATGATCATGCATCATATTGTGCATTGCATTGATTGTGTTCCCTTCTGTGTTGCCGGTATTTGTCCCCTCTCGATAGACGTGATACCGATGATGTGATCGTTGACACTGATGAAGACTCAATGTTATCTTCAGAAGTGCCAGGCAAGCAAAACCCCCTTGTTCATTCTGATACAATCCCACTCTCTCGCTCCTGCTCTCTTTTACTGCATTAGGACAACACCGATTCAACTGTTACATGCTGCGGTAGTTGAACCCCTTTATCCTCTGCATGACCTGTCATTGCCACAGTAAATAGATGAAACCCACTAGCATGAGTAGGAGTTGTTTGAGCCCTGATGTGCCTACTCATTCATGCTTGTTTGTCATGCCTGCTACTGCTTAGAGTTGAGTCAGGTCTGATTCATCGGGGATGAATCAGAGGCGTGTGAACATGTCCTACTGTGTGTGAGCTAAGTGTGTGAACACGATTTGGTAAAGGTAGCGGTGAGAGGCCATGTAGGAGTACATGGTGGGTTGTCTCATTGCAGCCATCCTCAGGAACTGAGTTCTGTGTTTGTGATCCATGATTCAGCTACTACCATACATTGGGCCCTGAAATATGACCCCGCTCGACTTCTTATTCACCCTTGTCCTCTGTCCAGGAGTTGCAAGTAGTTTCTGGTGTTTGTAGTATGCTGGAGGCCGTGGACAGCGCTGACCGTAGGGGTGGGCTGTGATGCGGTAGGCACGTGGCCGGGTAGACCGGGCGCCCGTTTGGTGTCACGGAACCCTGTTCACATCGTTTGGGGCTGTGAGCGAAACTCCGGCCGGATCTCCTCATGGATGGAACCCGAATAGGCGATAAACCTGGACTAGAGACTTGAGTGTTTAGGTAGGTCGTGGTCTACACCCACGTCGGCTTTCGCTTGAAGTCTGCCGAGCACATGTCGTGTGCAGACGCCACTCTCTCCCCCGTCCTCACCCTCTCCCCTGGATCTCTCTCTCTCGCGCCCGACAGCTGCCGTCGCCGCCGTCCACCAATCGCTCGGCCACAGGGCCTCCCTCGCTCCCCCAACTAGCCCACCAGCTCCGCCACTCCATCCTCACCCTCCCCGCCATCTCACGCGACCGGAGAAGCCCCGAGGCGCCGCCCCGCCGTTCTTCCCCTCTTCGGACCCGCCGGTCGCCATCGACGAATTCGTCGGCTCCGGGCCGTCCCCGACCTCGCCGAGCATCCCATCGTGATCACTGTGAGCTCCTACGTCGATTACCCCTCTTCCCCGGCCTCTCCACGCTCCCTAGCCACGGCTCCACCTCCGGCCGAAGCTCTGCTCCGCCATGGCCGCAGCTCGCGCGCTCCCCGTGCTCCGCTCGTTACTCCCCTGCAATAGGCGTGCTCCGGAGCGCCTCCCCTCGTCGCTGCCTTGCTCAGACCCCTCGCCTGTGAGCCCTAGCCGCAACGCCGCACCTTGCCGAACTCCGGCCGCCGCTAAAGGTCGTCGCCGACCACTCTCCGGCCACTCCCCGGCCACGCCACCACCCTGGTTGGATGCGGACGAGCGTCCGCATCCCGTAGTCATGCTCCGCGCGCCAAACGGCGCTCTGTAGGCCATTTCCGAGCCCTCCGCCGCGTCTGGACTCGCCGGCGGCTAAACGCCGGCGCCCGCTGACCCGCTGACCGGCGTGGGTTGACCCACTGCCAGGTTTGACCTCCCCCCCTCTCTCACTGACCTGCGGGCCCGCCCGGCTAATTAGGCTAGGATTAATGTTAAACTAAATATTAGTTAGTTATTAGTCGCTGACCAGTGGGCCCAACCCCCCCCCCTAATCTTTTAATTAAACTAAATAAACCCCTGTTAACCCCCTGTCACTGACCAGTGGGCCCCACTGGTCAGGTTTGACCCGGACCAGCCCCTGTTGACTATGCTGAGGTCAGCATGACCTAGTGCTGACGCAATAATTCCTTTCTGGAATTTAGATAATTATTAAATGATTTATAAATTCCAGAAAATTGTAAAAACTTCTAAAAATCATAGAAATTCAACCGTAACTCCAAATTAAATAATTTATATATGAAAAATTATCAGAAAAATTCAAGGAATCCATCTGTACCATTTTCATGCATGTTAGAACAACTTATCACTACTGTTTAGGGCAAATGAAGTGAATGGCATTTGAATAATCACATATGGAGTTTGAATTTGAATTTTATATTCAAACCAACTTCATTTAATCTGTTGCTAGTTGCATTAGCTCAAACACATTCATTTTGCCATGTCATGATCATGCATCATATTGTGCATTGCATTGATTGTGTTCCTTTCTGTGTTGCCGGTATTTGTCCCCTCTCGATAGACGTGATACCGATGATGTGATCGTTGACACTGATGAAGACTCAATGTTATCTTCAGAAGTGCCAGGCAAGCAAAACCCCCTTGTTCATTCCGATACAATCCCACTCTCTCGCTCCTGCTCTCTTTTACTGCATTAGGACAACATCGATTCATCTGTTACTTGCTGCGGTAGCTGAACCCCTTTATCCTCTGCATGACCTGTCATTCCACAGTAATTAGATGAAACCCACTAGCATGAGTAGGAGTTGTTTGAGCCCTGATGTGCCTACTCATTCATGCTTGTTTGTCATTCCTGCTACTGCTTAGAGTTGAGTCAGGTCTGATTCATCCGGGATGAATCAGAGGTGTGTGAACATGTCCTACGGTGTGTGAGCTAAGCGTGTGAACACGATTTGGTAAAGGTAGCGGTGAGAGGCCATGTAGGAGTACATGGTGGGTTGTCTCATTGCAGCCATCCTCAGGAACTGAGTTCTGTGTTTGTGATCCATGATTCAGCTACTACCACGCATTGGGCCCGAAACCAATGGACCCTCTCGGCTTCTTAATCACCCTTGTCCTCTGTCCAGGAGTTGCAAGTAGTTTCTGGTGTTTGTAGTATGCTGGAGGCCGTACGCAGCGCTGACCATAGGGGTGGGCTGTGATGCGGTAGGCACGTGGCACGGTGTACCGGGCGCCCGTTTGGTGTCTCGGGAACCCTGTTCACAACGTTTGGGGTTGTGAGCGAAACTCCGGCCGGATCTCCTCATGGATGGAACCCGAATAGGTGATAAACCTGGACTAGAGACTTGAGTGTTTAGGTAGGCCGTGGCCGACACCCATGTTGGGCTTCCGCTTGAAGGTTGCCGAGTACATGTCGTGTAAACGGCGGTAAGTGGTGAGAGCGTGTGTGAAGAAGTACACCCCTGCAGGGTTAACATCATCTATTCGAATAGCCGTGTCCGCGGAAAAGGACTTCTGGGTTGCTTATATCAGTTCATAGACAAGTGAAAGTGGATACTCTAAAATACGCAAGATAAGCGTGAGTGCTATGGATGGCATTCTCGTAGGGAGACGGGAGTGGATCCATAGTGGTGTATTGATATGGTGAATATGTGGACTCGTGTGCGCCACCTCAAAAGAGTTATTTGCAATAGTAGATCAGGATAGCCACCGCGTCAAAGCTGGCTTGCTGCAGTTAAACTCCACCATCCCCTTTGTTGATAATGATGCATATGTAGATAGTTCTGATGTAAGTCTTGCTGGGTACATTTGTACTCACGTTTGCCTATTTTATGTTTTTGCAGAGAGACTTCGGTCTCGCTAGTAGTTCCGCGTGGACTTCGACGTTTAGCTTGTTACCTCAGCTACGATCTTGTGCCTCGGCAGGATTGGTAGATAGTCAGGCTTCTCAGCCTTTTTCATTTATAGATGTTTGTACTCAGACATGTTAAGCTTCCGCATGTGCTTTGACTTGTATGCTCTGATTGTTGGGTCATAAGACCCATGTTTGTAATATCTCGCTCCTCGGAGCCTATTGAATATTTACTTGTGTCGTAGAGTCATGTTGTGATGCCTTGTTGTATTTGCACATATCGAGCATATTGTGTGTATGATTGAAATGCTTGGTATGTGTGGGATCTGACTATCTAGTTGTTTATCCTTAGTATCCTCTCTTACCGGGAAATGTCTCCTAGTGTTTCCACCGAGCCATGGTAGCTTGCTACTGCTCCGGAACACTTAGGCTGGCTGGCATGTGTCCTTCTTTGTTCCTGTGTCTGTCCCTTCGGGGAAATGTCACGCATTGAGTATCGGAGGCCTGTTAGCCCGCTACAGCCCGGTTTACCGGAGTCCTGCTAGCCCAGTGCTACAGCCCAGACCCACTTGCTGATGACCGACACGTTCGATGTTGGGTCATGGATGCCTGTCCCTGTAAGTCTATGCCACTTTGGGTTTACGACTAGCCATGTCAGCCCGGGCTCCTTATCATATGGGTGCTAGCGACACTATCATATACGTGTGCCAAAAGGCGCAAACGGTCCCGGGCAAAGGTAAGGCGACACCCGTGGGAATACCGTGCGTGAGGCCGCAAAGTGATATGAGGTGTTACATGCTAGACCTATGTGGCATCGAGTCGGGGTCCTGACAGCGTTGGTATCAGAGCTTGACTGCCTGTAGGATTACCAAGCCAAACTGGTCGAAGTTGAGTCTAGAAATGCTTTACATATATGTAGGGGAATTGATTGTGGGATGGAACGTAAGGCTCTTTTTACTCCTTATACCTCATGCCCTTCTGATCTGAGTCATCTTATCTTTCCTACGGGGATTAAGAACTAGGCTATCTCTTCTTTCTATCAGGATCACGTGTTACTAATCCGTAGACTTATAAGATTGTTGGATTAAGCCTCAGTTCAGTTTCTACCTCTGTATGTTAATTATTGATCTCGAAACCTTGATATTGTGCTTCTGAGTGGTTATGCCACCATTTTTGTGAATGTCTCAAATCTTTTCTGAGCATTTACAGCCGTTATACTGTCCGAGTCATCCCAGGTCTCTAAATAATCTGATGCAATTGCAAAATCCTTCCCTCGGTTTCGATGTCTTTCCTGGCCAGGTTAACCACACGAAACGGTGAGTTGATGTACTCTATTGCCTCAACGTATATGTTGGAGCTATGATTATGACCCTAGATGTCTAGAGTATCACCTGGTAGTCTAGCCACGTTTTGCGTTCCTAGTGTGAAGATTCTGGCCATTATTCTCGAAAGCATCTCGTGATGCTACATAGGAGTAGGTATTCTATTCCTGGGTTCATGAACCCGAGATTCACTCTACCTACTTCATGTTGATAGTGTTTGCTAGTTCCTTTAGGATATTAGTAACCTTTGCGATAATCCTCGAGGTTCATGATACATCCTTTTTCCAATTACCATGGACCATTCTTGGCAGGAGTTCTTCTGAACCAAAAGATGACAACAAGAGTGCTCTTGATGAGTTCTCCATGCTATATTGTGACTCTGCCAGCTCAACCTTTCTGCATGGGTTATCCGGAAGAATTATGTTGAACCTGGTTCGACAAACTAATCTATGCATCCACAACTCAGAAAATCATATGTTCCTTTGAGTTGTCCCTCTTTAGTTGTCTACTGACCTTCGTCTATCAATTGATAGTCAAGAGTATGTGTGCGTTCGTTTATCGATGCCTATTACTCTTGTGGTCCGTCAAGACATTCTATCGCGGAATGACTAGGAGAAACAAACTCCAGTACCTCTTCCATATCCAGGATTGGGTCAAAGAAGTTGTGCTCCGTAGATCAAATAGCTAATCCAGCTTTTTCTCTGTTCTACCTTGGAGTATTACCATCTTTATATCGGGATTGTTATAGGAATTGCACACCATCCTATGAACTCTTGGTACAGTGATACTTCTTGCCATCATTGTTCATTCCTCGGTTCCTGTGTTATTGTAACCGGAATGCCGACAAGTGAATCGTGGTGTGTGAAATCAATACTGCTAGCAACTCCATTGCTTGGTAGTTAAATGGACGATAACCTCATTCTTAGCGTGTTGATTTTTGAATCATCCTTCTAAGACTGATCGTGCTACCTTGTTCATCTTCCTGGTGCACATTTCGATTGATGAGTTAGGATGCTGTCAAGTCCTCGCTCATTTGATTATATCGTCTTGCCCTGAAAAGCAAGATTGTTCTCGAGCTTAGTAACATATCGGTGGTTCGTGATTTTCCGAATATCTTCCCGGAAGTATTGCCAGGCTGTCCCCTGACTGTTATGTTGAGCTCGTGATCAAGTTGGTTTCTTGTGAACCACCTTCTCTCCAAGAATCGGTGTTGGATATCCCTGAGCTAGTTGGTTAAGCTAGACAACAACTTGGAGAGTTGGAAGATAAAAGCTTGCCTGACTTAGTTCGTTAGAAAGGGATATTTTTGTGTAGTGTGTGTTTAAGAAAGATGATATCTTCATCGATCGGTCCCTGTGATCAGTTGCTGGACCTATTGTCTTATCAATCCTTTGATTTGAGTGTGGGCTATTGTCAAATCAAATCAGTACCAACGATGCTCGTAATGTTGTCTTACTCGTGGTTGATCCCTCGAGCATACACCATTACATCTTTGGTCTGACCAATACTATCACCGTGTTCACATGATGGTGGAAGTCCAGTGATATGGAAATTCCGATGAGTTGTTGTTGAGCCCATCAGTAGCATTTTGTCTTCCCCCATGAATCATGTTGAACATCAACCTAGTGTTGGAAACTTTTGAAAGCATTTTCTTCATGCTAGCTCATGAAGTACTTGTTAATGAAAGGAGTGATTTCCTCTTATACACGTGCATTTGGTGAAAGTTGCCGCCGTGAATTTGAGGAAGATTGTTTTGTTTCCTTTGGAATCGTCCCAAATCAGTCATGCACACGTGCAAAGTATTCTGTAGTCTGGAGGCTTGCAACCTTCATTCTATATGTGTCCCTAGCACACTAAGCCACTGATTGACTTGTTCAAGGAAAAGAAGTCTATGCTTGGGATCTAATCCATGGACTTGCGTAAAGACTTCGATATCCTCGATTATGGTTCCCCACCTGAACTCGGTAGTGTTTAATTATAAGACTACTACATGGCCATGCTTGTCTGGGACAACGTGTTCACATGTTTGTAGCAGAACCAGCTCATGTTTTGGAGCTTACTATCGTAGTTCATTCCCCGAGAATCTCGCAACGTCATCTCGTCGATTTGTGTTGCAAACTTTCATTTTTCTTTCTAGACTCGATGAGTCTGGAATATCCTGACACCAACCAGATCTGAATCTCAGGCAGATATGATGGTTTGGAACATTTCCCAAGAAATATAATATTGGTCTCACGATAACCGGTAAAGTGGATGTCGTGGCCAACACACCCCGCCGGGAGACCTAATATTGTAGTATCTTGATTGAGGAAGTTGGCCACCTCCCCATAAGGATTTCGTAGGATCTACCTCCCTAGTTGTTCCTTATGGATTTCTGTGTTTCCGAAGTCCGACCTTTACTTGATGTTCTAGATATCAAACCATATCTATGGGTGGATTACACTAGCACATCAAGGAGAACATTAGAAGCGGAGTGCTAAATGTCTCTCGGTCGATCAACCAGATTTTGTTTCCTTAGCCTCGCTAAGGTGAAATCTGAGAAAGTGTTATCTTCCTTTGCATCTGCATCATCCATCATCATTCATCATGGTAGCAAGTTGTGTTGCCAGGACCCTTGACACGGATGTTGATAAAACCTTGATGATTGTGGAAATGCTCAAGTTCTTGAGAGCACGCACAAGCGCTATTTGTTATCATCGGCACTAACTGGGATTCCTCTCAGTTTCCTCGGTTATGCTATGACCTTTCAAACAGTGAATTCACTCGCTATTGTTGGGTTCTTCCCCAGTTACCAGAATCATTCCCAGCATTTTCATTCTGTTCCCAGCTTGCACCGCCATTGTGCCATTCTACCATGGGTCTCTTCCATTTCCGGTGATAAGCAAATTCATCCATTACGTTGTCTTCAACAAGGTAATCCACATCATTCAAGTCCGAGTATGCCATTCTACCGACCCCCGCCAATCGATTGCTGTGATTTGCCTTAGGCTGATATAGAGAGTCTCAATGATCTCTATATCAAAGGTAATTCTTTTTGCCACTTAAGGGGATATTTCTACGAGTCACCATCCCTAAGGTGCCTCGTTGTGGTATCATGGCAACTCAACTCCTAGCTACGTTGACAATCGTTTACCACCTTCTTAGGTGTGGAATCGTTGTCTACCTAGTGAACCTTCGTCATCTGTTTCACTCCATTCCTCTAGAGGTGTGCTTCGTCTCTCAGCTCGAGAGATGTTGCTATGTCCCATTCCGTGAGTTAATCCTGAGTTGTTCGACCTTCGAGAAGAATGATTCTTTTAGGGTCTTTCCTTTCCTCTTGTTGTCATGTTAGTTGGAGTTCTCAAGGCAAGACTTCGAGACAATGATGGTGATCGAAACAACGTTCCTATGAAGTGCAACCTGGATCGTGAAGATTGTGCTAGTTTGCGCTCCCCCTTCACCTTACCCTACGCTTGAATCTCGGGACGAGATTTTTGTTTAGTGGGGGTGAGTTGTCACATCCCTGGTCCTGTTATGCACTAGGCTAGACCTCATGTGAGCATCATGTTTTAATTCAAATGAAATTTGAATTGAGGAATTTTCAAAGCCTCAGAAACCTTCTAAAAATGATCAACATTAAAATCTCCTCAAAGAAGTCCAAGAAAATGTTCCTCTTAGTCTCTGAAAATATTGCAAAGAGGAAAAACTCAAAACAATATTTTTGGTATCTCAGAGTTAATTATTTTGGGCCTTTGAATTAAATAAATAGCTATTTGCATTGGATATATATTTGATATATAAATAATATATGTCCAATAATTACTGGAACATTTTATGTGGTTTGGTATATTTTAGTTCTAGCCACATAACTATTTTCAGGATTTTATAAAATGGTTTAGTATATTACTAAACTAAAACAACACAGAACAAAATAGATAAATAAAAACAAAAATAGAAAGAGCAGAGGACTACCTGGCGCTCACCTCAGCCCACCTGGCCCAGCTCCTCTAGCCGGCCCAGCCCACCAGGGGCTCCCCTCCTGTCGTCTTCCCCGCGCCAGTAGGCAGCGCGCGTGGCCGACGGGCGCCGACGCTGCCTCGGCCACCTCCTGCTTCCCTGGCCACCTCCTGCTTCCTCCCCGAGCCTCTAGCGACGCCACGCACCCCTCCTGGAACTGTCGCTCACTCTCTCGTCCCCATCCTCTCCTCTGCTCTCTCTCCCTCTCACCCGAACGGAGCCACCGCCGCTGACAAGCGTCGCCGTGGCCACAGCCACTGCCTCGCCTCGTCGTTGCGCCCAGAGGCTCCGCCTCGACCCCCTCTTCCTCTCCACCAACCCATGCCCCGCCGGACGCCCTGCATCGCCGCCCACGCCGTCTTCCCCATCTCTGGCCGCCGAGGATCTTCGCCGTCGATTCGCCACCATCATCGCTTCCCCGAGCCCGCTTCTACGGCCCCTGCAACCGCTGTGAGGCCACGACCCTTTTCCCTCTAACCCCATGCTCGATTGCCTCCCCTAACCGCCTAACCACCTTGCCGAGCGCTCCTCACCACCGGCCATGGCACCGCCGTGGCCACAGATGTCTTAGCTCGCGTCTGAGCACGCCTCGGGCTCGAGATGTTCCCAGGAGCCGAAAACTCCCATCGGTTCGTCCGTAGCTGCACCATAGCATCGTCTTAGGCGATGCCCGAGCTCCGGCCGCCGCCGATTTGGTCGCCGCCGTCGATTTCGACCACCGCAGCTGTTGCCGCCACCACCACTGGATGCGCGAGTCTTCCAGCTCGCTGTAGCCGCAAACCCCGAGCAAAACAGTGCCCTGTAGCGCCGCCCCGAGCAACTCCGGCGAGGTCTCGCCGTCGCCGTGGTCGCCGGCATCACTTGCTGACGTGGCTCTATGATTAGGAGCTAATCCAACTAACTAAACCACCTACAGCCACTGACAGTAGGCCCCACCCCTGGTCAAACCCCAGTCAGCGCTGGGTTTGACCGGGATTAGCTCCTGTGTCACTGACGTGTGGCCCCCACACGTCAGGTTTGACCTGGGGCGCCCAGTTGACCCTGCTGACGTCATCGTGACGTGGTGCTGACGCCATAAATCATTTCTGGATTTATTATTATTTCAGGAATTTCAGAAAATAGCTAAAACTTCAATAAATCATAGAAAATTAACCGTAACTCCAAATTAAATAAATTATATATAAAAATTATCAGAAAAATTCAAGGAATCCATCTGTACCATTTTCATGCATGTTAGAACAACTTATAGCTGCTGTATAGCACAAATCAATTAAATGGCATTTGAATAATCACATATGGAGTTTGAATTTGAATCTTGTATTCAAACCAACTTCATTTAATCTGTTGCTAGTTGCATTAGCCCAAAACACATTCATTTTGCCATGTCATGATCATGCATCATATTGTGCATTGCATTGATTGTGTTCCCTTCTGTGTTGCCGGTATTTGTCCCCTCTCGATAGACGTGATACCGATGATGTGATCGTTGACACTGATGAAGACTCAATGTTATCTTCAGAAGTGCCAGGCAAGCAAAAACCCCTTGTTCATTCCGATACAATCCCACTCTCTCGCTCCTGCTCTCTTTTACTGCATTAGGACAACATCGATTCATCTGTTACTTGCTGCGGTAGCTGAACCCCTTTATCCTCTGCATGACCTGTCATTCCACAGTAATTAGATGAAACCCACTAGCATGAGTAGGAGTTGTTTGAGCCCTGATGTGCCTACTCATTCATGCTTGTTTGTCATTCCTGCTACTGCTTAGAGTTGAGTCAGGTCTGATTCATCCGGGATGAATCAGAGGTGTGTGAACATGTCCTACGGTGTGTGAGCTAAGCGTGTGAACACGATTTGGTAAAGGTAGCGGTGAGAGGCCATGTAGGAGTACATGGTGGGTTGTCTCATTGCAGCCGTCCTCAGGAACTGAGTTCTGTGTTTGTGATCCATGATTCAGCTACTACCACGCATTGGGCCCGAAACCAATGGACCCTCTCGGCTTCTTAATCACCCTTGTCCTCTGTCCAGGAGTTGCAAGTAGTTTCTGGTGTTTGTAGTATGCTGGAGGCCGTGCGCAGCGCTGACCGTAGGGGTGGGCTGTGATGCGGTAGGCACGTGGCACGGTGTACCGGGCGCCCGTTTGGTGTCTCGGGAACCCTGTTCACATCGTTTGGGGCTGTGAGCGAAACTCCGGCCGGATCTCCTCATGGATGGAACCCGAATAGGCGATAAACCTGGACTAGAGACTTGAGTGTTTAGGCAGGCCGTGGCCGACACCCACGTTGGGCTTCCGCTTGAAGGTTGCCGAGTACATGTCGTGTAAACGGCGGTAAGTGGTGAGAGCGTGTGTGAAGAAGTACACCCCTGCAGGGTTAACCTAATCTATTCGAATAGCCGTGTCCACGGAAAAGGACCTCTGGGTTGCTTATATTAGTTCATAGACAAGTGAAAGTGGATACTCTAAAATACGCAAGATAAGCGTGAGTGCTATGGATGGCGTTCTCGTAGGGAGACGGGAGCGATTCCATAGTGGTGTATTGATATGGTGAATATGTGGACTCGTGTGCGCCACCTCAAAAGAGTTACATTGCAGTCATAGTTTAGGATAGCCACCGAGTCAAAGCTGGCTTGCTGCAGTTAAACCCCACCACCCCTTTGTTGATAATGATGCATATGTAGATAGATCTGATGTAAGTCTTGCTGGGTACATTTGTACTCACGTTTGCCTATTTTACATTTTTGCAGAGAGACTTCAGTCTCACTAGTAGTTCCACGTGGACTTCGACGTTTAGCTTGATACCTCAGCTACGATCTTGTGCCCCCGGCAGGATCTGGTAGATAGTCAGGCTTCTCAGCCTTTTCCATTTATAGATGTCTGTACTCAGACATGATAGCTTCCGCTTGTGCTTTGACTTGTATGCTCTGAGTGTTGGGTCATGAGACCCATGTTTGTAATATCTCGCTCCTCGGAGTCTAATGAATAAAGTACTTGTGTCGTAGAGTCATGTTGTGATGCTTCGTTGTATTTGCACATATCGAGCATATTGTGTGTGTGATTGAAATGCTTGGTATGTGTGGGATCTGACTATCTAGTTGTTTATCTTTAGTAGCCTCTCTTACCGGGAAATGTCTCCTAGTGTTACCGCTGAGCCATGGTAGCTTGCTACTGCTCTGGAACACTTAGGCTGGCCGGCATGTGTCCTTCTTCGTTCCTGTGTCTGTCCCTTCGGGGAAATGTCACGCTTTGAGTACCGGAGTCCTGTTAGCCCGCTACAGCCCGGTTTACCGGAGTCCTGCTAGCCCAGTGCTACAGCCCGGACCCACTTGCTGATGACCGACACGTTCGAAGCTGGGTCATGGATGCCTGTCCCTGTAAGTCTGTGCCACTTTGGGTTTACGACTAGTCATGTCAGCCCGGGCTCCTTATCATATGGATGCTAGCGACACTATCATATACGTGAGCCAAAAGGCGCAAACGGTCCCGGGAAAAGGTAAGACGACACCCGTGGAGATACCGTGTGTGAGGCCGCAAAGTTATTGTCACATCCCTAGCTTCTGGCATTGCACTAGTACTAGCCTTTGGTGATGCATCATGTTTACTTTTACAGAAAGTTGAAATGGGGATTGTCCAAACCCTAGCATTTTAAGAATTCACCAGGTTCACCTAAAATATTTTCAGTCAATCCAAGTGGCTTTCAAAAATGTTCATCATTTTTGGAAAAATGCTGGAAACAGTAACCAGAGATGATGCACATTTTTCCATGTCATTTTGGATCTTTGAACTAATATATATTGTATTTGAGTTGGAGCAAATATATGTTATATATATTTTTAATGCTTCAATAATTCTGATATTTTGTGAGGGGCTCTGGAATATTACTTTCAGTCCCTGCAAAAATTATTGGAAGAAACAAAAATGATTTAGTGTTTGAACTAAATCAAAACAGATGAAACAAATAGAAAACAATGATTAAAAAATAAAACAGAGCAAAAATAAAAAGGGAGACGGCCACCTGGGCCACTTACCTGCTTACCTGCCCGGCCCAGCTCCTCCCGCTGGCCCAGCCCACCACCACAGCCTCCCTGTCGTCTTCCTCCCTGGACAGGAGGACGAGGGCGTGTGCCCGACGCTCGCCGGCACGCGCGCGCGCCACCTCCCCCCTGCTGGCCACCTCCTGCTTCCCCCGGACTCCCTTGATGCCCCGGACGAAGCCACGCAGCTGCCCCGCACCGCTCTCACTCTCCCTCGCCCTCCCCTTCTTCCCCTGCTCTCTCTCCCTCTCACCCGAGAACCACCGCCGCCACCGACGCCGATTGCCGCAGCCACCGTGCTCCTCTCGCCTCCCCGACGCCTCCCAGAGCTCCGCAAGTCCTCCCTCGTCCTCCTCGTCGTCTCACGCGACCAGAAGAGCCCCGGAACGCCGCCCCCGACGTTTTCCCCCTCGCCGGCCGCCGAGGATCTTCTCCGTCGAATTCGGCCACTCTGGCGCGCCCCCGAGCTCGCTGACCCTCCCTGCGTGATCCCTGTGAGCTCCACTCCGTTTCCCCTCCTCCATTTTGTTCGTTTCCGTGCCGTAGCACCCCGGCCACATTCCCGAGCGCCGCCGTCCGCCATGGACGCCGGGCATGGCACTGACGTGCTGCTGCGGCCAGACCGACGAGCCTAGCGTGCTCCTAGCTGCCCCAGGAGTCCGCATAGCCCCTCAGCCAGCCCCCTAGCGCCCCGTAACCTCGCTCCGCCCAAACCCGAGCTCCGGCAGCCGCTGCGGCCCCCACTCCGGCGAGCTCCGGCCACCCCCGCACCTCCCGATGGCCCCCCTAGATGCGCACGGGCACGGGCTACCCTCTGGTGCCCTTGGCTTGGCCCAAAACCCCTCGCAGCGCCACTCCGGCGAGCTCCCGCCGCAGTTTTGGTCGTCGCCGGCCGAACTCCGGCGAAGTCGACGTGGCTTAGTTAATTAGTCACTAACCCCCCCACCTACTGACGCTGACAAGTGGGCCCCAGGGCTTAGTCAAAGCTAACCAGCCCGGGTCAACGCGGGATTAGTCCCTGTGTCACTGACGTGTGGACCCCACACGTCAGGTTTGACCTGGGGCGCTCGGTTGACCCTGCTGACGTCACTATTACGTCATGCTGACGCAGTATTTGTTCTGGAATTTAAATAAATCCTAAATGATTTATAATTTCAGAAAATTGTATAAACTTCCAAAATTCATAGAAAATTAACCGTAACTCCAAATTTAATAAATTATATATGAAAAATTATCAGAAAAATTCAAGGAATCCATCTGTACCATTTTCATGCATGTTAGAACAACTTATAGCTGCTGTTTAGCACAAATCAATTAAAGGGCATTTAAATAATCACATATGGAGTTTGAATTTGAATCTTGGATTCAAACCAAGTTCATTTAATCTGGTTTTAGTTGCATTAGCTCAAAACACATTCATTTTGCCATGTCATGATCATGCATCATATTGTGCATTGCATTGATTGTGTTCCTTTCTGTGTTGCCGGTATTTGTCCCCTCTCGATAGACGTGATACCGATGACGTGATCGTTGACACTGATGAAGACTCAATGTTATCTTCAGAAGTGCCAGGCAAGCAAAACCCCCTTGTTCATTCCGATACAATCCTACTCTCTCGCTCCTGCTCTCTTTTACTGCATTAGGACAACACCGATTCATCTGTTACTTGCTGCGGTAGCTGAACCCCTTTATCCTCTGCATGACCTGTCATTCCACAGTAAATAGATGAAACCCACTAGCATGAGTAGGAGTTGTTTGAGCCCTGTTGTGCCTACTCATTCATGCTTGTTTGTCATGCCTGCTACTGCTTAGAGTTGAGTCGGGTCTGATTCATCGGGGATGAATCAGAGGTGTGTGAACATGTCCTACGGTGTGTGAGCTAAGTGTGTGAACACGTTTTGGTAAAGGTAGCGGTGAGAGGCCATGTAGGAGTACATGGTGGGTTGTCTCATTGCAGCCGTCCTCAGGAACTGAGTTCTGTGTTTGTGATCCATGATTCAGCTACTACCACGCATTGGGCCCGAAACCAATGGACCCTCTCGGCTTCTTGATCACCCTTGTCCTCTGTCCAGGAGTTGCAAGTAGTTTCTGGTGTTTGTAGTATGCTGGAGGCCGTGCGCAGCGCTGACCGTAGGGGTGGGCTGTGATGCGGTAGGCACGTGGCACGGTGTACCGGGCGCCCGTTTGGTGTCTCGGGAACCCTGTTCACATCGTTTGGGGCTGTGAGCGAAACTCCGGCCGGATCTCCTCATGGATGGAACCCGAATAGGCGATAAACCTGGACTAGAGACTTGAGTGTTTAGGTAGGCCGTGGCCGACACCCACGTTGGGCTTCCGCTTGAAGGTTGCCGAGTACATGTCGTGTAAACGGCGGTAAGTGGTGAGAGCGTGTGTGAAGAAGTACACCCCTGCAGGGTTAACATCATCTATTCGAATAGCCGTGTCCGCGGAAAAGGACTTCTGGGTTGCTTATATCAGTTCATAGACAAGTGAAAGTGGATACTCTAAAATACACAAGATAAGCGTGAGTGCTATGGATGGCATTCTCGTAGGGAGACGGGAGTGGATCCATAGTGGTGTATTGATATGGTGAATATGTGGACTCGTGTGCGCCACCTCAAAAGAGTTATTTGCAATAGTAGATCAGGATAGCCACCGTGTCAAAGCTGGCTTGCTGCAGTTAAACTCCACCATCCCCTTTGTTGATAATGATGCATATGTAGATAGTTCTGATGTAAGTCTTGCTGGGTACATTTGTACTCACGTTTGCCTATTTTATGTTTTTGCAGAGAGACTTCGGTCTCGCTAGTAGTTCTGCATGGACTTCGACGTTTAGCTTGTTACCTCAGCTACGATCTTGTGCCTCGGCAGGATTGGTAGATAGTCAGGCTTCTCAGCCTTTTTCATTTATAGATGTCTGTACTCAGACATGTTAAGCTTCCGCATGTGCTTTGACTTGTATGCTCTGATTGTTGGGTCATAAGACCCATGTTTGTAATATCTCGCTCCTCGGAGCCTATTGAATATTTACTTGTGTCATAGAGTCATGTTGTGATGCCTTGTTGTATTTGCACATATCGAGCATATTGTGTGTATGATTGAAATGCTTGGTATGTGTGGGATCTGTCTATCTAGTTGTTTATCCTTAGTAGCCTCTCTTACCGGGAAATGTCTCCTAGTGTTTCCACCGAGCCATGGTAGCTTGCTACTACTCCGGAACACTTAGGCTGGCCGGCATGTGTCCTTCTTCGTTCCTGTGTCTGTCCCTTCGGGGAAATGTCATGCATTGAGTATCGGAGGCCTGTTAGCCCTCTACAGCCCGGTTTACCGGAGTCCTGCTAGCCCAGTGCTACAGCCCGGACCCACTTGCTGATGACCGACACGTTCGATGCTGGGTCATGGATGCCTGTCCCTGTAAGTCTGTGCCACTTTGGGTTTACGACTAGCCATGTCAGCCCGGGCTCCTTATCATATGGGTGCTAGCGACACTATCATATACGTGTGCCAAAAGGCGCAAACGGTCCCGGGCAAAGGTAAGGCGACACCCGTGGGAATACCGTGCGTGAGGCCGCAAAGTGATATGAGGTGTTACATGCTAGACCTATGTGGCATCGAGTTGGGGTCCTGACACAACCAGATCTGAATCTCAGGCAGATATGATGGTTGGAACATTTCCCAAGAACTATAATATTGGTCCCTCGATAACTGGTAAAGTGGATGTCATGGCCAGCACCACCCAGCCGAAGGACCTATTATTGTAGTATCTTGATTGAAGAAGTTGGCCACCTTCCCATAAGGATTTCGTAGGGTTTTACTCCAATAAGTTACTCCTTATGGATTCTTGAGCTTCCGAAGTCCGACCTTTTACTTGATGTTCTAGTTATCAAACCATATCTATGAATGGGATACACTAGCACATCAAGGAGAACATTAGAAGCGGAGTGCTAAATGTCTCTCGGTCGATCATCCAGATTTTGCTTCCTTGGCCTCGCTAAGGTGAAATCTGAGAAAGTGTTATCTTCCTTTGCATCTGCATCATCCATCATTAGCCATCATGGTAGTATGTTGTGTTGTCAGCACCCTTGACACGGATGTTGATAAAACCTTGATGAATGTGGAAATGCTCAAGTTCTTGAGAGCACGCACAAGCGCTAGGTGTTATCATCAGCACTAACTGGGTTTGCTCTCAGTTTCCTCGGCAATGCTATGATCTTTTCAAACAGTGGATTCACTCTCTGTTGTTGGGTTCTTCCCTAGTTACCAGAATCATTCCCAGCATTTGCATTTTGTTCCCAGCTTGCACCACCAATGTGCCATTCTACCACGGGTCTCTTCCATTTCCGGTGATAAGGAAATTCATCCATTACGTTGTCTTCAACAAGGTAATCCACATCATCCAAGTCCGAGTATGCCATTCTACCGAACCCCTCTATATGATCGATTATGATTTGCCTTAAGCTGGTATAAAGAGTTTCAATGATCCTTGAATCAAAGGTAATTCTTTTTGCCACTTAAGGGGATATTTCTACGAGTCACCTTCCCCAAGGTGCATCGTATGGTATCATGGCAATTCAATTCCTCGCTACGTTGACAACCGATCACCACATTCTTAAGTCTGGAATTGTTGTCTACCTAGTGAACCCTCATCATCTGTTCCACTCCATCCCTCTAGAGGTGTGCTTCGTCTCTCAGCTCGAGAGATGTTGCTACGTCTCATTCCGAGAGTTAATCCTGAGTTGTTCGACCTTCGAGAAGAACAATTCTTTTAGGGTCTTTCCTTTCCTCTCGTTGTCATCATAACTGGAGTTCTCAGAACTAGACGACAAGACAAAGATGGTGATTGAATCAACGTTCATTTGAAGTGCAACTTGGATCGTGAAGATTATACTAGTTTGCATTTCCCCTTCATCCTACCCTACGCTTGAATCTCGAGACGAGATTCTTGCTTAGTGGGGGTGAGTTGTCACATCCCTAGCTGCTGGTAGTGCTCTAGGCTAGCTTCATCTGTGCATCATGTTTAAATTTTTGAAAACTTGAACTGAGGAAAATTGGAAGCCTCAAAACCCTAAATAAAAGAAGGGCAAAAGCCCTAAAAATCTCATTCATTGTTCCAAAATGCTCTTCTTAGATGTTTAATATTTTGGCAAGGGTTTTGATCCAAACCAAAAATAATGAACATTTTAAAAGGATTTATTTTGGGACTTTGAATTTAAATCAATATTATTTTGAATTTGAACTTATATCCAAATATTACTGAATATATGTTCAAATAACTGAAACATTTTTACGTGCTTTGGTATAATTCCATTGTGCTAAATAAAATGTTCAGGGGAATTTTGTCACTGTCTTTGAATTTGTTTTATTTCAAAACAGTGGCAAAAGAATTAAATAAAAATAAAACAGAACAGAAAATTTAAAAAAGAGAGAAGCCCAGCCACTTACCTAGCGCCTACCTGTTGCTCACCTGGCAGCCCAGCCGGCCCAGCTCCTCCAGCGGCCCAGCCCACCGCCGCTTTTTCCCCTGTCGTCTTCCTCCCCTCGCACCGAAGCAGCTCGGTGGCGAGCGCCGACGCCGCCCCGGCCACCTCCTGCCTCCCTGCTTGCCTCCGCTACTCCCTGGAGATGCCATGCGGCCACCTCGACCCTCTCTCACTCTCCCGTATCTCTCCCTCCGTCCCTATCCCCCTCTGCTCTCTCTCTCGCGATCGACCACGAGCACCCGAGAGCACCGACGAGCTCCACCGCGGCCAGTGTCCACCCCTCGCCTCGCCGATGCTTCTAGAAGAACCGTCGCGCCTCCCTCTTCGTCTCCACCAACTCACGTGACGCCGGGTGCACCGCAGCGTTGTCCCTGCCGCCTTCATCGCCGCATCTGTCCGGTGATTGCCGCGGTCGATTCGCCGCCTCCGACGCCTCCCCGAGACCACCGAGCTGCTCATCGACCTCGCTGTGAGCCTCCATGCAGAACCCCTCTCTTTCCCCTCGCGTTTGCGAGCTCTAGGCCATAGCTCCGTCGCGGCCGAACTCCGGCCGCCGCTGACCTCGTCGCCGCCGTCACTGCAGCCGCTCGAGCTCGTTTCAGAGCGTGTCACCGCACTCAGGAAGCCACCAGGAGCCTAACGCATATCCTAACTCGCCCTCCCGTGCACCACAGCGCCAACCCCGCACTCACCGAACTCCGGTGCCGCTGCGAGCTCCGTTCCGGCGAGCCCCGGTGTTCCCGTAGCCTCCCACCTACCCCATCAGATGCGGGAGAGCCCGGGCTACGCCCCGGCGCCCTCAGCCGCCGCCTTCGTCGCCTTTAGCGCAAGTCCGGCGTGCCCCCGCCGTGCTCTATGGTCGTCGCCGGCTAATCTCCGGCCAGCTGACGTGGCTGGCTTAATTAGCCACTAACCACCGCTTCGTGTCACTGACACCTAGGCCCCATGCTTTAATTAATCTTAGTTTATTTTCTGTTTAGTTTAAATTAATCACTGTGGCCCCACACGTCAGCTTTGACCGCGCTGACGTGGCCTTTGACCCGGCCCCACCTGTCATTGCCACTAACTAGCCCTGTGTCACTGACGTGTGGCCCCCACACGTCAGGTTTGACCTGGACCCGCCCTGTTGACTTGATGACGTCAGGATGAGGTCATGCTGACGCAATAATTCCTTTTCTGGAATTAAAATAAATTAGGAAATGATTTATAAATTCCAGAAAATAGCTAAAACTTCAATAAATCATAGAAATTCAACCGTAACTCCAAATTAAATAACTTATATATGAAAAATTATCAGAAAAATTCAAGGAATCCATCTGTACCATTTTCATGCATGTTTAAACAATGTTTGTCCTCTGTTTTGGACAAAAAAAATTAAGGGCATTTAAATAATCATATATGGAGTTGGAATTTGAATCATGTATTCAAACCAACTTCATTTAAATCATAGCTAGGTACATTAGCCCAAAACACATTCATATTGCCATGTCATAGCATGCATCATATTGTGCATTGCATTGATCGTGTTTCTTCTGTGTTTGCCGGTGTTGTTCCCCCTCGGTAGACGTTGTTCCGACGTTGTGATCGTTGACACTGATGAAGACTCAATGCTATCTTCAGAAGTGCCAGGCAAGCAAAACCCCCTTGTTCATTCCGATAAAATCCCACTCTCTCGCTCCTGCTCTCTATTACTGCATTAGGACAACAACGATTCAACTGTTACTTGCTGCGGTAGCTGAACCCCTTTATCCTTTGCATGACCTGTCATTCCACTGTAAATAGATGAAACCCACTAGCATGAGTAGGAGTTGTTTGAGCCCTGTTGTGCCTACTCATTCATGTTTGTTTGTCATGCCTGCTATTGCTTAGAGTTGAGTCAAGTCTGATTCATCGGGGATGAATCAGAGGCGTGCGAACATGTCCTACTGTGTGTGAGCTAAGTGTGTGAACACGATTTGGTAAAGGTAGCGGTGAGAGGCCATGTAGGAGTACATGGTGGGTTGTCTCATTGCAGCCGTCCTCAGGAACTGAGTTCTGTGTTTGTGATCCATGACCAGTTACTACCACACATTGGGTTCCGGTAACTCGACCCCTCTCGACTTATTAATCAACATGATCTCTGTCCAGGAGTTGCAACTAGTTTCTGGTGTTTGTAGGTAGTGTTAGTAGTCTACCAAGTGGCACCCGGTACAGGTGGGCTTGGGACAGACTAGGCACAGTGGCCCGGTGTACCAAGTGGCACCCGGATGGTGGGCTTGGGAACCCTGCTCACATCGTTTGGGGCCGTAAGCGACACCCCGGCCGGATCTCCTTGCGGATGGAACCCGAATAGGCGATAAACCTGGACTAGGGACTTGTTCGGTTAGTCAGGTCGTGGCCGACTCCCTCGCCCGGCTTCCGCTTGAAGGTTGCCGAGGTACATGATGTGTACAGGGCGGTAAGTGGCGAGAGCGTGTGTGAAGAAGTACACCCCTGCAGGGTTATCATTATCTATTCGAATAGCTGGATTCCTCGGATATGGAAACTTGGACCCCTTGCATAGTTCATAGACAAGTGAAAGTGGATACTCTAAAATACGCAAGATAAGCGTGAGTGCTATGGATGGCGTTCTCGTAGGGAGACGGGAGCGAATCCATAGTGGTGTATTGATATGGTGAATATGTGGACTCGTGTGCGCCACCTCAAAAGAGTTACTTGCAGTCGTAGTTCAGGATAGCCACCGAGTCAAAGCTGGCTTGCTGCAGTTAAACTCCACCATCCCCTTGTTGAGAATGATGCATATGTAGTTAGATCTGATGTAAGTCTTGCTGGGTACATTTGTACTCACGTTTGCCTATTTTATGTTTTTGCAGAGACTTCAGTCTCGCTAGTAGTTCCGCGTGGACTTCGACGTTTAGCTTGTTACCTCAGCTACGATCTTGTGCCCTCGGCAGGATCTGGTAGATAGTCAGGCTTTCAGCCTTTTTTCATTTATAGATGTCTGTACTCAGACATGATAGCTTCCGCTTGTGCTTTGATTTGTATGCTCTGAGTGTTGGGTCATGAGACCCATGTTTGTAATATCTCGCTCCTCGGAGCCTATTGAATAATTACTTGAGTTGTAGAGTCATGTTGTGATGCCATGTTGTATCTGCACATATCGAGCATATTGTGTGTATGTTGTTGAAATGCTTGGTATGTGTGGGATCTGACTATCTAGTTGTTTATCCTTAGTAGCCTCTCTTACCGGGAAATGTCTCCTAGTGTTTCCACTGAGCTATGGTAGCTTGCTACTGCTCCGGAACACTTAGGCTGGCCGGCATGTGTCCTTCTTCGTTCCTGTGTCTGTCCCTTCGGGGAAATGTCACGCGATGAATACCGGAGTCCTGCTAGCCCAGTGCTACAGCCTGGATTCACTCGCTGATGACCGACATGTTCGATGTTGGGTCATGGATGCCTGTCCCTGTAAGTTTGTGCCACTTTGGGTTTACGACTAGCCATGTCAGCCCGGGCTCCTTACCATATGGATGCTAGCGACACTATCATATACGTGTGCCAAAAGACGCAAACGGTCCCGGGCAAAGGTAAGGCGACACCCGTGGGAATACCGTGCGTGAGGCCGCAAAGTGATATGGGGTGTTACATGCTAGATCGATGTGGCATTGAGTCGGGGTCCTGACACCGTGTGACGGAGAGGTATCTCTGGGCCCACTCGGTAGGACATCATCATAATGTGCACAATGTGATCAAGGAGTTGATCACGGGATGATGTGTTACGGAACGAGTAAAGAGACTTGCCGGTAACGAGATTGAACAAGGTATCGGGATACCGACGATCGAATCTCGGGCAAGTATCGTACCGATAGACAAAGGGAATTGTATACGGGATTGATTAAGTCCTTGACATCGTGGTTCATCCGATGAGATCATCGTGGAACATGTGGGAACCAACATGGGTATCCAGATCCCGCTGTTGGTTATTGACCGGAGAACGTCTCGGTCATGTTTGCATGGTTCCTGAACCCGTCGGGTCTACACACTTAAGGTTCGATGACGCTAGGGTTATAAAGGAAGTTTGTATGTGGTTACCGAATGTTGTTCGGAGTCCCGGATGAGATCCTGGACGTCACGAGGAGTTCTGGAATGGTCTGGAGGTAAAGATTTATATATGGGAAGTCCTGTTTTGGTCACCGGAAAAGTTTCGGGTTTTATCGGTAACGTACCGGGACCACCGGGAGGGTCCCGGGGGTCCACCAAGTGGGGCCACCAGCCCCGGAGGGCTGCATGGGCCAAGTGTGGGAGGGAACCAGCCCCAGGTGGGCTGGTGCGGCCCCCCACCAAGGCCCAAGGCACAAGGGAGTGGGAAGGGGGTAAACCCTAGGGCAGATGGGCCCTAAGGCCCACCCTGGTGCGCCTCCCCCTCTCCCCTCCCCTTGGCTGCCCCTAGATGGGATCTAGGGGGCTGCTGCCACCCCTAGGGAGGGAACCCTAGGTGGGGGCGCAGCCCCTCCCCTTCCCCTATATATAGTTGAGGTTTGGGTTGCCCAATACACACGAGTTCCTCTCCCCGTTGGTGCAGCCCTACCTCTCTTTCTCCTCGTCTTTCGTAGTGCTTGGCGAAGCCCTGCTGGATCTCCATGCTCCTCCACCACCACCACGCCGTTGTGCTGCTGCTGGATGGAGTCTTCCTCAACCTCTCCCTCTCTCCTTGCTAGATCAAGGCATGGGAGACGTCACCGGGCTGTACATGTGTTGAACACGGAGGTGCCATCCGTTCGGCACTAGGATCTCTGGTGATTTGGATCACGACGAGTACGACTCCATCAACCCCGTTCTCTTGAACGCTTCTACGTAGCAATCTACAAGGGTATGTAGATGCACTCTCCTTCCCCTTGTTGCTAGTTTCTCCATAGATAGATCTTGGTGACACGTAGGAAAATTTTGAATTTCTGCTACGTTCCCCAACAAGCGGTGAGGCCTGCATTGTGAGCCAATTCATGAAAATCTTCATAGATACCGGCTACTCTCAAGAAATCTTCAGAAGGCCATTCACACGCCCGAATCTCCGCGGTGCGCGGCAAATTATACTTAGGCTTCGGTGCCTTTTCCTTTGAGCTTTGGCTCGATGAGCCCCTCAAAAATCTCCTCATTATTTTTCTGAAATAATCTGAAATTTTTAGTAACTTCAAAATAAAAGTAAACCGAACTCAATAAAACTGATAGCAACTACTCCTACAAGTTCCTAGAGCCTATATTAAGCATTAGAACTACTTGGAACCATATAAATTTAACATGCAAGCTCAAGAACATGGTCACCTATGCAGCACAAATTTGCAAAGAATAAAGCACTAGAACAAAAACTAATTGGACCAATGGAGGAGTCACATACCAAGGAACAATCTCCCCAAGCAGTTTTGCGAGAGTTGCTTTGAGCAAGGAGATCAAAAATCACAGCAAAAGTGGCTGGAACTCGTGCTTGAGTTGGTTTTTCGGGTTTGTGTAAGACAGAGGAAGAAGATGGGTGCTGGGATAAGTGGAGGAGGGCCACCATGGGCCCACGAGGCAGGGGCGCGCCCTATAGGGGGGGCGCCCACCTCCCTCGTGACCAGGTGGCAACTCCTCCCGCGGTAATTTTTGCACAGTAAATCCTCAAATATTCCCGAAAAAATCATATTAAATTGGCATGGCATTCTAAGGACTTTTATTTTTCGGGATATTTTTATATTGCACGGATAAGCCAGGAAACAGACTGAAAAGTACTATTTTTACTTTATTTCATATAAATAACAAAAAATAAAAGTGGGGTACAGAAGTTTGTGCTTCTAGTTTCATCCATCTCATGCTCATCAAAAAGAATCCACTAACAAGGTTGATCAAGTCTTGTTAACAAACTCATTCCGATAATCATGAAACTGGAGAAATTTCGAATAAAACTAAGTTACCTCAATGGGGATATGCACATCCCCTATAATAAGTATATCATATTTCTTCTTGATAGTAAGAAGAGGAAATTCAAAACCTCCAATTATAATCGATGGAATTTTTCCAATAGAGTTGATACTATGAACTTGAGGTTGTTTCCTCGGAAAGTGTACCGTATGCTCATTACCATTAACATGAAAAGTGAGATTGCCTTTGTTGCAATCAATAACAGCCCCTGTAGTATTAAGAAAAGGTATTCCAAGAATAAGAGACATACTATCATCCTCGGGAATATCAAGCATAACAAAGTCCGTTAAAATAGTAACGTTTGCAACCACAACAGGCACATCCTCACAAATACCGACAGGTATAGCAGTTGATTTATCAGCCATTTGCAAAGATATTTCAGTAGGTGTCAGCTTATTCAAGTCAAGTCTATGATATAAAGAGAGAGGCATAACACTAACACTGGCTCCAAGATGACATAAAGTAGTTTTAATATAATTTCCTTTAATGGAGCAAGGTATAGTAGGTACTCCGGGATCTCCAAGTTTCTTTGGTATTCCACCCTTAAAAGTATAATTAGCAAGCATGGTGGAAATTTCAGCCTCTGGTATTTTTCTTTTATTATTAATGATATCTTTCATATATTTAGCATAAGGATTTGTTTTGAGCACATCAGTTAATCTCATACGCAAAAAGATAGGCCTGATCATTTCAGCAAAGCGCTCAAAATCCTCATCATGCTTTTTTCTTGGATGGTTTTGGAGGAAAAGGCATGGGTTTCTGAACCCAAGGTTCCCTTTCTTTACCATGTTTCGTAGCAACAAAGTCTCTTTTATCATAACGTTGATTCTTTGATTGTGGGTTATCAAGATCAACAGCAGGTTCAATTTCTACATCATGGTCAATACTAGGTTGAGCATCATCATGAACATCATCATTAATATTTTTACTAGGTTCATGTTCATTACCGGATTATGCTTCAGCATCAGACATAGATATATCATTTGGATTATCAGGTGGTTCAGCAATAGGTTCACTAGAAGTTTGCACAGTTCTACCATTTTTCTTCTTCTTCTTTTTAGAAGAACTAGGAACATCAATATTATTTCTCTGAAAATCTTGCTCGATTCTCTTAGGGTGGCCTTCAGGATACAAAGGTTCCTGAGTCATTCTACCAGTTCTAGTAGCCACTCTAACAGCATAATCATTTTTCTTACTATTCATTTCATCAAGCACTTCTTTTTTAGCCTTAAGTACTTGTTCTACTTGAGTGGTAACCATAGAAGCATGTTTGCTAACAAGTTTAAGTTCACCTTTAATATCAGCCATATAATCACCCAAGCGTCTAATCATGTAAGCATTTTCTTTTAATTGTCTACCAAAATAAGCATTGAAGTTGTCTTGCTTAAACATAAAGTTATCAAACTCATCCAAGCACTGACTAACAATTTTAGTAGGAGGGACTTCAGCTTTATCATATCTATAGAGAGAATTTACCTTTACTACCTGTGTCGGGATATCGGGGTCAGGAGGTTCTTCAGTAAATAAAGAATTGAGATCATATGTTTCTTCAACAGGCGGCATATTAAGACCATGTATTTCTTCAATAGGAGGTAAATTCTTAACGTCTTCAGCTTTAATACCTTTTTCTTTCATAGATTTGTTTGCCTCTTGCATATCTTCGGGACTAAGAAATAGAATACCTCACTTCTTCGGAGTTGGTTTAAGAATAGGCTCAGTAATTGGAGCAGGAGTTGGCTCAGGAGCTGGCTCAGGAGGTTCCCAATTATTTTCATTTGTCAACATATTATTCAATAGAATTTCAGCTTCATCCGGTGTTCTTTTCTTGAAAAGAGAACCAGCACAACTATCCAGGTAATCTCTGGAAGCATCGGTTAGTGCATTATAAAAGATATCAAGTATTTCAGGTTTCTTAAGAGGATGATCAGGCAAAGCATTAAGTAACTTGAGAAGCCTCCCCCAATCTTGTGGGAGACTCTCTTCTTTAATTTGCACAAAGTTGTATATTTCCGTCAAAGCAGCTTGTTTCTTGTGAGCAGGGAAATATTTAGCATAGAAGTAATAAATCATATCCTAGGGACTACGCACACAACCAGGATCAAGAGAATTAAACCATATCTTAGCATCACCCTTTAATGAGAACGGAAATATTTTGAGTATATAAAAGTAACGCGGTCTCTCATCATTAGTAAACAGGGCAGCTATATCATTTAACTTAGTAAGATGTGCCACAACAGTTTCAGATTCATAGCCATAAAATGGATCAGATTCAACCAAAGTAATTATATCAGGATCAACCGAGAATTCATAATCCTTATCAGGAACACAAATAGGTGAAGTAGCAAAAGCAGGGTCGGGTTTCATTTTATCTCTAAGTGATTCTTTGTTCCATTTAATTAATAACCTCTTAAGCTCATATCTATCTTTGCAAGCTAAAATAGCGGCAGAAGATTCCATATCAAAAAGATAGCCCTCAGGGATAACAGGCATATTTTCATCATCACTATCATCATCGTATTCAGATTCAATAATTTCTTTTTCTCTAGCCCTAGCAATTTGTTCATCAAGAAATTCACCAAGGGGCACAGTAGTATCAGGCATAGAAGCAGTTTCATCATAAGTATCATGCATAGTAGAAGTGGCATCATCAATAACATGCAACATATCAGAACGAATAGCAGAAGTAGGTGTAGGTGTCGCTAACTTACTCATAACAGAAGGTGAATCAAGTGCAGAGCTAGATGGCAGTTCCTTACCTCCCCTCGTGGTTGAGGGATAGATCTTGATTTTTGGATCTCTCAAGTTCTTCATAATGATAAGCAGATATAAATCCCAAGTGACTCATAGAATAGAGCTATGCTCCCCGGCAACGGCGCCAGAAATTAGTCTTCATAACCCACAAGTATAGGGGATTGCAACAGCTTTCGAGGGTACAGTATTCAACCCAAATTTATTGATTCAACACAAGGGGAGCCAAAGAATATTCTCAAGTATTAGCAGCTAAGTTGTCAATTCAACCACACCTGGAAACTTAGTATCTGCAGCAAAGTGTTTAGTAGCAAAGTAATATGATAGTGGTAGTAGCCGCAACAAAAGTAAAGACAGCAAAAGTAATGTTTTTGGTATTTGGTAGTGATTGTAACAGTAGCAGCGGGAAAGTAAATAAGCGTAAACCAGTATATGGAAAACTCGTAGGCACCGGATCAGTGATGGATAATTATGCCGGATGTGGTTCATCATGTAACAGTCATAACATAGGGTGACACAGAACTAGCTCCAATTCATCAATGTAATGTAGGCATGTATTATGTATATAGTCATACGTGCTTATGGAAAAGAACTTGCATGACATCTTTTGTCCTACCCTCCTGTGGCAGCGGGGTCCTATTGGAAACTTAGGGATATTAAGGCCTCCTTTTAATAGAGAACCAAAACAAAGCATTAGCACATAATGAATACATGAACTCCTCAAACTATGGTCATCACCGAGAGTGGTCCCGATTATTGTCACTTCGGGGTTGCCGGATCATAACACATAGTAGGTGACTATAGACTTGAAAGATAGGATCAAGAACTCACATATATTCATGAAAACATAATAG
The DNA here is from genome assembly GCF_018294505.1 of Triticum aestivum. Classification (NCBI taxonomy): domain Eukaryota; kingdom Viridiplantae; phylum Streptophyta; class Magnoliopsida; order Poales; family Poaceae; genus Triticum; species Triticum aestivum. The sequence continues at coordinate 348,558,108 of NC_057803.1, read as the reverse complement.
GTTCAGATCTGAAATCATGGCACTCGGGCCCTAGTGACAAGCATCAAGCATAACAAAGTCATAGCAACATCAATCTCAGAACATAGTGGATACTAGGGATCAAACCCTAACAAAACTAACTCGATTACATGATAAATCTCATCCAACCCATCACCGTCCAGCAAGCCTACGACGGAATTACTCACGCACGGCGGTGAGCATCATGAAATTGGTGATGGAGGATGGTTGATGATGACGACGGCGACGAATCCCCCTCTCCGGAGCCCCGAACGGACTCCAGATCAGCCCTCCCGAGAGTTTTTAGGGCTTGGCGGCGGCTCCGTATCGTAAAACGTGATGATTTCTTATCTCCTATTTTTTCTCCCCGAAAGCAAATATATAGAGTTGGAGTTGGCGTCGGAGGGTTTCCAGGGGGGCCCACGAGGTAGGGGCGCGCCCTAGGGGGGGCGCCCCCCACCCTCGTGAGAAGGGTGTGGGCCCCCTGGTCATCATCTTTGGCGAGGATTTTTTTATTGTTTTTTCTAAGATGTTCCGTGGAGTTTTAGGTCATTCCGAGAATATTTGTTTTCTGCACATAAAACGACACCATGGCAATTCTGCTGAAAACAGCGTCAGTCCGGGTTAGTTCCATTCAAATCATACAAGTTAGAGTCCAAAACAAGGGCAAAAGTGTTTGGAAAAGTAGATATGACAGAGACGTGTCAGCCGCCATCGCCATCGTCTTCATCACTGGCTGCCCGAGATCACCGACGATGCTCTGGCCGCACCAATGCTTCCTCGAGCTCGCTGACGCCTCCGCTGGATCCGCCGTAAGCTCTACTTCGTTTCCCCCTCCTCCTCGTGCACGTTTGCCCCGTCTAGCTAGCTCAACCACCGCACCCGCGAGCACCTCGCCGACGTCGATGTCGCCATCGTCGTTCTGGCCCGCTTCCGCCCAAACCAAGCGCGTCACCGTGCTCCTGGTGACGCCAGGAGGCCGTAGAGGCTCTCCGCAGCCCCTGCCGTGCACCGCAGCACTGCGCCCGCATGCCACCGAACTCCGGCCGCCGCCCCGAGCTCCGCTCCGGCGAGATCTGGTCGTCCCCGCCTCTCCCACTTGCTCCAGATGACATGGACGAGCGCTGGATCCTCGCTCGTGGTCTCCGCCGCCCAAATGGTCGCCGGAGCGACAATCCTGAGCCCCTCCGCCGCGTTCGGCCTCGCCGGCGGCTAAACGCCGGTGGGATTGACCGGGTCTAACCCCCCTGTTGACCCAGCCTTGACCCGTGTGGGTCAGTGACATGTGGGGCCCGGCCCTGCTAATTTTTAGTTTAGGATTAGTTTGACAATTAATTAAGTCTGTTAATTAACCATGAGACTAACGTGTGGACCCCACACATCAGGTTTGACCTGGTCAGCCGCGGTTGACTCGCTGACGTCATGCCTCTGTAATGCTGACGCGGTTATTCATTTTCTGGTATTAAAATAAATCAGGAAAATCCAGAAAATGATATAAACTTCTAAAATTCATAGAAATTTAACCGTAGCTCAGATTGAAATAATTTATATATGAAAAATTATCAGAAAAAATCAATCTATCCATCTGTACCAGTTTCATGCATGATAAACCAACTTATACTTGCTGCATAGGTGAAAACATATAAATGTCATTTATAAAGACTTAACTTGGAGTTGCATTTGAATTGTTGGTTCAAATGGACTTCATCCAAATGAATGCTAGCTGCATTAGCTCAAACAACATCACATCTACATGCCATGATCATGCATCATATTGTTGCATATGCTTGTGTATTGATTGCCAGCATCATTCTTCTCGATAGGTCCTGCTCTGGAGAGTGTTCGAGAGTACCTATCTGAAGAGTAGTGTTCTTCTGTCGATTTATCAGGCAAGCAAACCCCCCTTGTTCATTCCGATATGATCCCACTCTCTCGCTCCTGCTCTCTTTTATTGCATTAGGATAACAACGATTCAACTGCTACTTTATGCTGCGGTAGTTGAACCCATTCCTCTGCATGACCTGTCATTGCCACGGTAATTAGTTGAAACTCACTAGCATGTGTAGGAGTTGATTGAGCCATGTTGTGTTCCTACCATGCCATGCCTGCTATTGCTTAGAGTTGTGTCAGGTCTGATTCATTGGGAATGAATTGGAGTGTGACAATATGTTCTGGTGCTGAGAGTTAAGTGCGTGAACACGATTTGGTAAAGGTAGTGGTGAGAGGCCATGTAGGAGTACATGGTGGGTTGTCTCACTGGAACCGTCCTTAAGCACTGAGTTCTGTGTATGTTGTCCAATGACTAGCTACTACCACACATTGGAATGCTTAAGTGCCCCTCTCAACTTATTAACCAACTTGATCTTTGTCCAGGAGTTGCAACTAGTTTCTGGTGTTTGTAGGTAGTGTTAGTAGTCTACCAAGTGGCACCCGGCCAGGTGGGCTTGGGACAGACTAGGCATAAGTGGCATGGTGTACCAAGCGTAGATCCATCCGGCAAGATGGGCTTAGGAACCCTACACACATCGTTTGGGTCCGTGTGTGAAACCACAGCCGGATCTCCTTGCGGGTGGAACCCGAATAGGCGATAAACCTGCACTAGAGTCTTGTGTGGTTAGTTAGGTTGTGGCCGACTCCCTCGCCAGGCTTCCGCTTGAAGGTTGCCGAGATACATGACGTGTACATGGCAGTAAGTGGTGAGAGCGTGTGTGAAGAAGTACACCCCTGCAGGGTTTTCATGATCTATTAGAATAGCCGGGTCTGCGGTTATGGACTTCTTGGATGCTTACATGGTACATAGACAACTTGAAGTGGATACTCTAAAATGCTCAAGACAAGTGTGAGTGCTATGAATGGCCTTCTCGTAGGGAGACGGGAATGAATCCATAGTACAGTATTGATGTTGTGATTAGTGGAATCGTGTGCGCCACCTCAAAAGAGTTACCAGCAGTTGTTGTCGGTGTTCTGGGAACGAGGGTCCCCAGACTTGCCTGCCTGCGGCGTGGCTCAAAGGGGGCCCAGCACGGCCCGTCTTCATCAACACAGACCCAAGACCCTTGCGAGGGGCCAAGCCTCGCGGGGCGTATGACACGGAGCTTCCTCAGGCACGGCCTCATCAGGCTGGCTCGCGAGGAGGCGGAGAGATCAAGGCGGGGTACCTCACGAGGTGCCCGTGACGCAAGCCATGACGACCAAAGGCGCCAGGCGGGCGCCAGCCGTGCAGTGTTCTCCTTTCCTCTTTGGTGCAAAGGGAGAAAGCGCAGGCGAGAGAATCAAGCAAAGGCACCCGTTTCGGTGCAACGAGACCAAGACCAGTCCAACGGCAGGGAGGAAGTCATTGTGGAGCCCAAGCCAGCATCACCACCAGAGCCTTTGGCAGGCGAGGACCAACTTTAGTCAGGATAAGTGTACCAGATGTTCCCCTTCAAAATGGCCAATTGTTGGCGCCCTTCCCGCTCAATATTTGGGAAGAGGCCCAGGGCCTTTGCCTATAAATAGGACTAGCCACCCACAGTGTAGAGGAGAGATCGGAGATCGGATCGAAATCAGAGAGAGAATCGAGAAGAGAGAGGGAGAGAAGGGTGATTGAACTCCTCCCAGCAGTTCATCGCCCCAGCCAAGAACAGACCCTCGCGAGGCTGTTCTTCCTTGTATTGCTCATCATCATCAGCCCAAGAGGCAATCCACCACACCACACACTGGAGTAGGGTATTACACCACAATGGTGGCCCGAACCAGTATAAACCATGTGTCTCTTGTGCTGTTCTTTCCATAGCTTAGATCTTAGCGAGGCGGAGGGGTGCAGGTAGGAAGAAGGTGAAATCTCCGCGCGCACCCCAGTGTTCGAACCTCAAGGGTCTGCCGGAACCTGAAATCCGACATTTGGCGCGCTAGGTAGGGGTGCGCTGGAATTCGTCTTCCACCACCTCGTTCTCCTCCGACCATCGCGTCCATGTCTGACGCTCGTCGGGCCCGCGCCGAGCGCCAGGCCGCTCTCGCTTCCCGCGTCGCCCAGACGGCTCCTGTCGGCAGGCGTCCTCGCCGTTCCCCGTCACTTGCCGTCAACGCCGCCACCGGCTCGGCGGGGGACGAGCAGCAAGCGTCGTCTCAGCATCCGTCCGTGCGGCAAGACGGTCGCACCGCTACTCCCTCGCTCATCCCAGCTGGTTCTTCGTCCCGCGCGCTCCGCGCACCCATGGAGGCTCGAGCTGCGCTCATCGCGGCAAATGAGCTCCTGCGCTACCATCCCGTCGACGACGTCTATGAAAAATGGCTCGACCGCGTCGCCGAGCTTGTCCGCACCACAGGGGGCTCTCCCGCGCCGTCCGTTCCGCTGCACCGCACCCCGCCCCGCGCGGGCGACGAAGCTCCGGGGGCGCCCCAGCCGCCTCCTCCTCAGGAAGGCGCCATGGCTCCAGGGCGCGTGGCCCCTGGGCGGAACCCGCTCCGTCAGGTGCCAGCGCGGCAAGAGCAGAGCTGCCAAGAAGTCCCTCGCCCGCAAGAAGCTGCCCGGGCGCTCCCTGCTCCAGCACGTCGCGACCATGTTCCTGCTCCCGCACGTCAAGACCCCGCGCTGGTCCCAGCTGCAGCGCGTGGGGATATGCAAAACCAATCTCTCCATCACCCAAGGCCTCCCGTGGCCACAGCAGGCTGTCGTTCCTTCACCACCGAGCTACGCAGCGTCGCGTGGCCCGGCAAGTTCAAGCTAGACCTGCCTCCTCGTTACAACGGCACGGCCGACCCTGCGGAGTTCCTCCAGCTCTATGAGCTGGGCATTGAAGCTGCCAACGGAGACGAGAAGGTCATGGCGAACTGGTTTCCCATGGCGCTCAAGGACGGGGCCCGCACCTGGGAACCTGGCTCCAGGCACGATCTCCTCCTGGGACGAGATGCGCACCCGCTTCATCGCCAACTTCCGAGGTACTCGCGACCGGCCACCCGCCGTGAGCGACATGCGCCGCATCAAGCAACAACCCTGAGAGACCTTGCAGAAGTACATCCATAGCTTCAACAACACACGCCTCAAGATTCCCAAGGTGACCGAGGAGGCCATCATCTTAGCCTTCTCCGACGGCGTGCACGATGTCAAGATGAAGGAGGAGCTGGCGATGCATGAAGACTTCTGCACTTCCTTGGAGTTGTTCAACTTGGCAACCAAGTGCGCCAGGGCTGAAGAAGGGCGTCTCTCCCTCCTCGAGCTACCTGCCGCGGACCCAGAAGAGAAGAAGCCCAAGGCCAAGGATGTGAAGTGCAAGGGGGCTGCTGTGCTCGCAGCAGAACCAGACACCAAGCGGGGCAGAGATCAGCCCGAATCTTCCAAGGGCAGTCGGTACGGTGTGTATCACGACCTCCACACCCACAACACCAACGAATGTCAAGAGCTCCGAGCCGTGCGAGAAGGAAGGATCGACCATCGCCCCGACCGCAGTGACCGGGGCTACGGTCGAGGAGGAGGAAGGAACGCAGGACGCTGGGAAGACCGCTGCCCGCGCCAAGGGTGGCGCGATCGACCTCGCGTGGATCGCTGGCAAGACCCGCCTCGCAAGGGAGACTGGAGGGATCAGCCTCACGAGGATCGCCCGCCAGGCAACACAGGCCTCCCTCCGCTGTCGCCGCAGCCAAGGAGAAACGAGGACCGCCATCAGGATGAGGGGACTGGGGGCTTCCAGGAGCCGCACGCGATCGCCTGCATCCTGGGCGGGGCTCAAGCCCCAGCCTCTCAACGCATCTTCAAGCAGTTCGCCCGTGAAGTGAATGCAGTCCTCCCCAAGCTCGAAGCCACGCGCCCTCTCAGGTGGTCGGGGTGCGCCATCACGTTCAGCTCAGCAGATCAGCTCAAGTGTGCGGCCACAGCCGGAGTCCTCCCGATGCTTTGTTCCCCAATCATCAGCAACGTGGTGGTCACCAGGACCCTCATCGATGGTGGGGCGGGGCTCAACGTCCTGTCCGTGGAAACATTCAACAATCTCCAAGTGCCCTACAACCAGCTTCAGCCAACCAAGCCTTTCTCCGGAGTCACCGACGGCTCCACGGTCCCGATTGGGCAGGTCCGCCTCCCTGTCACCTTCGGGGCATGCGACAACTACCGCACCGAGCTCATCGACTTCGACGTCGCTCACATTCGCCTGCCGTACAACACCATCCTTGGGTACCCAGCGCTGGCCAAGTTCATGGCCGTAACTCACCATGGCTACAACGTCCTCAAGATGCCAGGAAGTGGCGGAGTCATCATGGTGCCCTGTGAAGAGAAGGATGCGGTGTGTTCCCTGGAACGAGCCTTTCAGGCCGCATCGCTGGAAGACACGGATCACGGAAGCAGGAGGCTTCCCGAGACCTCCCCCAAGAAGAAGAAGACATCGTCCGGCCCGGCCCCTCAGGAGGCAGGCCCCTCAGGGCCCGCGCCTGCCCAGGGGGAACCTCCTTCCATCGCATAGGAAAGCGCGCCCGGCGCCCTCCTCAGGCAGGGCTCGGGGGCTCTCCCCTGGAGGGCCACCGACCTGGCTAAGGTCACGAGGGAGGCGCTTGGGCATCACATGGAGGCGTGTTTCGAAGCACGTTTCCCTCAAGAAGGAGTAAGGCAAGGAGGGCCAGACCCTCAAGAGTTCGTCAGCAAGGCCATTCAGGAGCTACAGGAGTCAAGAGTCATGAGAGGCGACCGCCGCCTACCAGTTGTGGCTCCCCATCCAGGCGAGGATGGTGGGCTGCGCGTCTGCATCGACATACCAGGGCTCAATCGAGTCGCCTCTCTGGAGCTCCTCTGGCCCTCGCGAGTGGGGCGCTGCGAAGGTCCACCCCACAGCTACGTTCGCATGCCTTACGGCTTGCCGAACGCGGCTGCCACGTACCAGCGCCTCATGAGGGGCATCATGGAGGCTCAAGAGGTCAGGTGTTCCGCAGCCCTGGTGGAGATGGAGATGGTTCGCGAGGAGCCACCAGCGCCTCTGGAGCCTCCCGAGGCCCCTGGGCCTGGGGGCTCGTGAGGATCGGCTTCCGCAGCCCACCGAGTCTGCTACGCCAACACTCCTTCGTCCTCAACATCATCAGGTGACATCTTTCAAGTTTCATTTCCAGCTGGGAGCGCCCCCCAGGGCTGCATTATTCCCAGGCCGCGTGGGTCCGTCCATGCGGCATGTATCCCTTTTATTTTATGTTGTTAGCTTACCTTGTTGGGGGCGCCCCTCGGGCTGCATTGTCCCCCAAGTGGCTCGGGCCAGACCCAGCGGCATGTATCCCCTTTTGCGTTTATTTCCGGCTATGCGTTCGACCCACCATGCTTGATTATTTTATGCCTGTCCATGGCACCTCTTCTTCTCCATGCCGACCACTTGCACGTTAAAGGGGGGTACCTAAGCATCGCGACTCAGGGCTCTTACAGGCTCTCCAGCCCTCACCCTCTGGCCTTGTCCATGGCATCGCGACCTGGCATACCAGCTACGGCTGAGACCAGCTCGAGGGTCGGGACCCGAGGACGTAGAGTGCCGGCATCTAACCAAATTTGCAGGGACACATCACAAGATAAGGCCCAGTGCCAGGCGCAACCCGCCTAGAGGTAGGGCCCCGTGAGTCCCACGCTGGCTCACAGGTGCCCAGATACACCTCGCCAGGCCCTACCGTGCCAGCCACGTGTCAGGGCGGGGCTGTACATGCCCCGGGGGCTCCTCCCGGAGGGGAGCCCCCTCCTACGTACCAGTGAAAGCACCATGCTCCGTGCTGGCTGACGACACTGCCGAGGAGCGGCTATGCCCGTACGCATACGGAAGCGCTATGCTCCGCGCTGGTGATAAACAACTGAGGGCGGCCCCCGGGCCACATCAACCTCAGGGAGCCCAGAGCTCAGTGTCTAGCCTCATCGTAAAGCCTCCCCTCGGGAGTGCCGCGCGAGGGGGCCGGGCACGGGGGCTGCGCCTGGGTCACACCCAGACGCACGCCACCCAGCGAGGCCCCCCCGGGCCTGGTTCGTCGCGCGTCTCTCCTCAAGCGGAGCCAAGGTACGAAGGTCGTTTGAGCGTCAAGGGGGACTCCTGAGCATCGCGACTCAGGAGCCTAACTAGTCACGTAGCCCCTCACTCCTTAGTTCCGAAAGGCTAACGGTGGTTGAGGTATGCGCGCGGTCGGGCTCTGCAGACGTAGAACGGTAGATCCACCCACATCACACCTCCCTACTTGCTGTTCGTGCGCCAAGGGGGAGTCCTGAGCATCGCGACTCAGGAGCCTAACTTGTCACGTAGCCCCTCACTCCTTGGTCCCGTCCTGGTTTCCGGTCGGGGCTAACGGCGGCTGAGGAATGCGCAGGGCCGGGCTCTGCCGGCGTAGAACATAAGCAAGTAGGAAGGAAAAGCGTAAATTTCAAGGAATTCAAAGCAAATATTACAGTCCACACTGTTATCTTAATGCCAAACGCAAGTTTAAACGCCTCCCCGAGGCATGATACATGTGCAGGAATTAAAGGCAGGACAGGAGCCACAACGGAGTCACTTGTCGGCGGTGGAGCAGTGTGGAGTGGGTTCGCCTCATGGAGCAGAGGGGTCGGCAGCGCCTTGCTTCGGCTTGGTGCTGAAATCTCGGAACTTCCCCAGCAGAGCCTCCGCGCGACCCTTCACGGCCTCGGCAGCGGCAGCGGCACGCTCGGCGCTTACTGGCTCCAGCAGGCTGTCGAGGTCGACGCCGGGATCGCAAAGGTAGATGTGGGTGAGGACCCGCGTCAGCGCTGCAGAAGACAGGACACGCACCTCGGCCTCGGCCGTGGGGCCAAGGCCAAGGGTGACATCTTCAAGAGCGCGAACCAGGAAGGGAAGCAGCTTGGCGGGGCCGTCCTTGGCACCAGCCAGCGGGCTCTCCAGGCCGCTGTCGTAAAGCATCCTCAGCGAGGAGTGAGCCTTCGCCTCCATCTCCGCGAAGGCCACGCGGTCCTCGGCAAGAACCTGGGCCTTGTCGTCCAGCTCGACCTTCCTCGCCCCCAACTCCTGCTCCAGCGCGCCTAGGCGGTCACGGCGCCTCCTGAGCTTGACCTCCCTCTCCTTGACGGCCACCTCGCGAGCTTTCACGCCTTCTTCCTGCTCCTGGCGAAGGCGGGTCTCTTTCGCGAGCTGGTCCCGCAGGCCTTGCAGCTCGTCCTCCAGCGCCTTGCAGCGACCACGGACGTTGACCACCTCCCCCAGGGCTGCATCACAAGTAGCCTTCGCCTCAAGGACGGCCTGCCTCTCCTCATCGCAAGCCGTCGAGGCCTGGACCAGCACCGCCCGAATCGAAGCGTCGGAGCGAATCCATCCTGAAGCCAGCTCCAAGCGCCTGGCCACCAAGCGAGGGTCGGCGCCAAGAAGATCCTGCCGCAGCCGGTCCAGCTCAGCAGCAGCACGATCCAGAACGGCAGGAGGAGTCGGAGAAATAGCAGTCGGTGGAGTAGGAGGACAAGGCGGCAACGCGACCACAGCATCCTGAGGCGGAGCCTGCTGCGCCCCAATGGTTGTAGTGGCGGCAGCAGGCAAAGGCACCTCGGGAGTCACTTGGGCCATGGGGGCTGAGCTCGCCCCAGCCGGCTCAGCCAGGCCTCGCGAGGACGACCGGGAAGGAGAAGCCCGTGCGTCGCGGTCACCTTCCTTCGCGGGCAGAGGCGCTACCACGGATGGAACCTCAGGAGCTCCCTTCGGCTTCTTTGCTGCGGGCACCAGCCTATCCAAAAGATGTGGACGTCAAGCCTCAGCAGCAGAACAAGAAATAAAGACAAGAATCAAGCGCTTACGGGTCGTCGCCAGTGAGCTCAAGCAGCCTCCGGCCAAATTTGAAGCCTGAAAGCCGGCTGGAAGGGTCAACCTTGGGAAGCTCGGGAGCGGAAGGCGCGTCTGCGGTCCACCTCGGGGCCGGGGCAGACCCGCGGGAGATCAGCGCGGTCCTGTCCTTCTTCGGGTTTGGAGGCAAGCTCCCGCGACCCTGCTCGTCATCATCCTTGTCGTCATCGCTCGGAGAGAGGCGGAGAGCGCGGGACCTGCACCGGGGGAGGGGAGCCCTCGACTCTCCGTCAGTCGCCTCGGAGTCAGGCCCTTTTTCCCGCTCCCCTCCTTCCTCCTCTTTGCTGGAGTCGTCGGAGGACAAGTCCACCGATTCCCCGGGAGTTTCCATGGGCACGGGCCCGTCCCCGTTGAAGACGGGCATGGACTCCACTACCTGCTCCCAGTCGTCGCGAAGGAACAAGGGCGTAGGAGCACCCTCCAACCTCGCCACATCGCCCCCGACCAGAGATTGGAGGACCGCAGCCAGATCTTCGTCGGCCAAGGCCGCGGGGCTCGGATGGGGCCTCCACATCGGAAGTGAGTACTGCCGAAGCGGAGCCAGCTGGTGCTCCAGGAATTCCCTCAGCAGCGACGCGCCGGTCAGCTTCGCCGCCGCCATGTTGGCCGGCCTCAGATCCGCGTCCATCTTCTCCAACACCAGCTTCGCGCGGGGGTCCGCGAGCTCCGCTCGACCCCAATCGCTGGAGCTCGTGGGTTGCTCCATGGGCAAGATCAGCCGAGGGTGGATGCGCCCAGCATCTGCCAAGACCCACTTGCTCCTGAAGCCCTCAATCCTTTTCCCGGGGTTCAAAATGGCAATGGCGCCACCGTACGCGATGAAGCTCGCGCACGCGGAAGCAGGACCGCGAGAGGTCCGGAGGTAGAAGTAGTGGCGTAGCAAGGCCACTGAGGGCTGCACCCCAACGTGAGCCTCGCAGTAATAGGCGAAGATTGCCAGGAGAAGGACGGAGTTGGGGTGGAGATGCAAAGCCTGTAGCTTATAATGGTGGAGGACAGAGAAGAAGAACTCTGAGAAGGGAGGTACCAGGCTAGTAGCAATGGCGCTTACAAAGAACGGATAGAAGGTGCTCCCTTGGCCCTCAGGGGTGGCGGAGCCGGCCTTGAACACCTTCGCCCTGTAGATGCCCTGCGCCGCCGCCATCCGGCGCAACCGGGCGAGGCTCGCCTCAGACACGTTCGGCGAGTCCAGGGCAGACGAGTACCAAGCTCCGGCTGCGGACTGACAAGGCGCCATGGCTTCCTAGGTCACGTGGTCGGAGTAGATCTGGAAATTTTGGAGGAAGGAAGGAGAGGCGCAAGAAAGGGGATCTGAGCAGCAACCGGAGAAAGCAAAAAAGCAAAGCCTAGGCAGATGTCGCTCCCTTATCAACTCGCACGGTTGTTGAGGCGCCCACGTCCAGTCAACCGCCACGCGATGCCCAAGGCCGCAGGCTGTTAGGGCCCGCGGCGCTTCGCTCTTGCCCTTTCGCCTCCCTGCACGGCCAAGTCCGGACGCACCTTGGGCCCGGGGGCTACTGTCGGCGTTCTGGGAACGGGGGTCCCCCAGACTTGCCTGCCTGCGGCCTGCGGCGTGGCTCAAAGAGGGCCTAGCACGGCCCGTCTTCATCAACACAGACCCAAGACCCTCGCGAGGGGCCAATCCTCGCGGGGCGGATGACACGGAGCTTCCTCAGGCACGGCCTCATCAGGCTGGCTCGCGAGGAGGCGAAGAGATCAAGGCGGGGTACCTCACGAGGTGCCCGTGACGCAAGCCATGACGACCAAAGGCGACAGGCGGGCGCCAGCCGCGCAGTGTCCTCCTTTCCTCTTTGGTGCAAAGGGAGCAAGCGCAGGTGAGAGCATCAAGCAAAGGCACCCATTTCGGTGCAACGAGACCAAGACCAGTCCAACGGCAGGGAGGACGTCATTGTGGAGCCCAAGCCAGCGTCACCACCAGGGCCTTTGGCAGGCGAGAACCAACTTTAGTCAGGATAAGTGTACCAGATGTTCCCCTTCAAAATGGCCAATTGTTGGCTCCCTTCCCGCTCAATATTTGGGAAGAGGCCCAGGGCCTTTGCCTATAAATAGGACTAGCCACCCACAGGGTAGAGGAGAGATCGGAGATCGGATCGAAATCGGAGAGAGAATCGAGAAGAGAGAGAGAGAGAGAGAAGGGTGATTGAACTCCTCCCAACAGTTCATCGCCCCAGCCAAGAACAGACCCTCGCGAGGCTGTTCTTCCTTGTATTGCTCATCGTCATCAGCCCAAGAGGCAATCCACCACACCACACACTAGAGTAGGGTATTACACCACAACGGTGGTCCGAACCAGTATAAACCATGTGTCTCTTGTGCTGTTCTTTCCATAGCTTAGATCTTAGCGAGGCGGAGGGGTGCAGGTAGGTAGAAGGTGAAATCTCCGCGCGCACCCCAGTGTTCGAACCTCAAGGGTCTGCCGGAACCCGAAATCCGACAGTTGTAGTACAGGATAGCCATTGAGTCAAAGTTGGCTTGCTGCGACTAAACACCACATTACCTCCTTGATACAAATGCATGTATGATAGGAGCTAATGTAAGTCTTGCTGAGTACCTTTGTACTCATGTTGCTTTATTTATGTTTTTGCAGCGAAGACTTCGGTCTTACTAGTAGTTCCGCTTGGACTTCGACGAGTAGCTTGTTACCTCAGCTACGATCTTGTGCCCTTGGGAGGGTCTTGTAGATAGTCAGGCTTCTCAGCCTTTTTCTTTTCTAGTTGTATGTACTCAGACATGTAATGCTTCCGTTGCTTGTATGCTCTGAATGATGGGTCATGTGACCCCTATTTGTATTTAATGCTATGTGGCTCTTCTGGGCCTTTATCTATATGAGTTTGCGTTATGTTGTGATGCCATGTTGTACAGCACATACTTGCATGTTATGCGTACGTGTAACGTGTATTGCTATGTGTGTTATCCGACAACCTAGTTGTCTATCCTTGGTAGCCTCTCTTATGGGGAAATGTAGTCTAGTGCTTCCACCGAGCCATGGTAGTCCGCTACAGCCCGGTTTACCGGAGTCCTGCTAGCCCAGCACTACTGCTCCGGAACACTTACTGGCCGGCATGTGATTCACTTCGTTCCTGTGTCTATCCCTACGGGGAAATGTCACATGGTGACATCCGGAGTTCTCCCTAGCCTGCTATAGCCCGAGTTCCCGGAGTCCTGTTAGCCCAGTTGCTACAGCCCAGGTTCCCGGAGTCTTGTTAGCCCAGTTGCTACAGCCCGGATTCACACGCTGCTGACCGACATGCTCGATGTTGTTTCATGTATGCCTGTCCCCGTAAGTTAGTGCCACTTTGGGTTCACGACTAGTGATGTCGGCCCGGGTTCTCTGTCATATGGATGCTAGCGACACTATCATATACGTGAGCCAAAAGGCGCAAACGGTCCCGGGCCATGGTAAGGCAACACCCGTGGGAATACCGTGCGTGAGACAGAAAAGTGATACGCGGTGTTACATGCTAGATTGGTGTGACTTAGTATCGGGGTCCCAACATCGTCACATCGGGCGGCTTTTGCTGGTCTTGTTTTACCATTGTCAAAATGTCTTGTAACCGGGATTCCGAGTCTGATCGGATCTTCCTGGGAGAAGGAATATCCTTCGTTGACTGTGAGAGCTTGTGATGGGCTAAGTTGGGACACCCCTGCAGGGTATAAACTTTCGAGAGTTGTGCCCGCGGTTATGTGGCAGATGGGAATTTGTTAATATCCGATTGTAGAGAACTTGACACTTAACTTAATTAAAAAGAATCAACCGTGTGTGTAGCCATGATGGTCTCTTTCCAGCGGAGTCTGGGAAGTGAACACGGCCTTGTGTTATTCTTGAACGTAAGTAGCTTTAGGATCACTTCTTGATCGCTTCTAGCTTCTTGACCGTTGCATTGCTTCTCTTCTCGCTCTTATTTACGTATGTTAGCCACCATATATGCTTAGTGCTTGTTGCAGCTCCACCTCACTACCCTTTCCTACCCATAAGCTTAAATAGTCTTGATCTCACGGGTGTGAGATTGCTGAGTCCTCGTGACTCACAGATACTTCCAAACAGTTGCAGGTGCCGATGATCCCAGTGCAGATGACACAACCGAGCTCAAGTAGGAGCTCGATGAAGATCTTGATCGTTGTTTTGTTTCGTTTCCTGTTGATCAGTAGTGGAGCCCAGTTGGGACGATCGGGGATCTAGCATTTGGGGTTGTCTTTCTTTATTTTGGTTCCGTAGTCGGACCTTTGATTGTATTTTGGATGATGTATGGATTATTTATGTATTGTGTGAAGTGGCGATTGTAAGCCAACTCTTTATCCCTTTCTTATTTAGTACACGGGATTGTGTGAAGATTACCCCTCTTGCGACAGACCTACCATGCGTCTATGCCTCTAAGTCGTGCCCCGACACATGGGAGATATAGCCGCATTGTGGGTGTTACACTACTCTAGCTTATTGCTCACACTTTCAATATGTATCCAGATCAAGACTCAGAGTCATCCAGATTGGTGTCAAAGATTGCATCGACGTAACTCTTTACGACGAACTCTTTATCACCTCCATAACCAGGAAATATTTCCTTAGTCCTCTAAGGATAATTTCGACCGTTGTCCGGTGATCTACTCCTAGATCACTATTGTACCCCCTTGCCAAACTCATGGCAAGGTGTAATAGGTCTGGTACACAGCATGGCATACATTATAGAACCTATGACCGAGGCATAGGGAATGACTTTCATTTTCTCTCTATATTCTGTCATGGTCGGGTCTTGAGTCTAACTCAACTTCACACCTTGTAATACAGGCAAGAACCCTTTCTTTGACTGATCCATTTTGAACTTCTTCAAAGCTTTATCAAGGTATGTGCTTTGTGAAAGTCCTATTAAGTGTCTCGATCTATCCTTATAGATCTTGATGCCCAATATTTAAGTAGCTTCACTGGGGTCTTTCATTGAAAAACTATTATTCAAGTATCCTTTTATGCTATCTAGAAATTCTATGTCATTTCCAATCAACAATATGTCATCCACATATAATATTAGAAATGCTACAGAGCTCCCACTCACTTTCTTGTAAATATAGGCTTCTCCAAAAGTCTGTATAAAACCATATGCTTTGATCACCTCATCAAAGCGTATATTCCAACTCTGAGATGCTTGCACCAGTCCATAGATGGATCACTGGAGTTTGCACACTTTGCTAGCACCTTTAGGATTGACAAAACCTTTTGGTTGCATCATATACAACTCTTCATTAAGAAATCCATTAAGGAATGCAGTTTTGACATCCATTTGCCAGATTTCATAAAATGTGGCAATTGCTAACATGATTCGGACAGACTTAAGCATCCTTACGAGTGAGAAAATCTCATCGTAGTCAACACCTTGAACTTGTCGAAAACCTTTCGCGACAAGTCGAGCTTTGTAGACAGTAACATTACCATCAGCATCAGTCATCTTCTTGAAGATCCATTTATTCTCTATGGCTTGCCGATCATCGGGCAAGTCAAAAAAAGTCCACACTTTGTTCTCATACATGGATCTTATCTCATATTTCATGGCCTCAAGCCATTTATCAAAATCTGGGCTCATCGTCGCTTCCTCGTAGTTCATAGGTTGGTCATGGTCTAGCAACATGACTTCCAGAACGGGATTCCCGTACCACTTTGGTGTGGAACATGCTCTGGTTGACCTATGAGGTTCAGTAGTAACTTGATATGAAGTTTCATGATCATTATCATTAGCTTCCTCTCTAGTTGGTGTAGGCATCATGGGAACGGTTTTCTGTGATGAGCTGCTTTCCAATTCGAGAGAAGGTACAATTACCTCATCAAGTTCTACTTTCCTCCCACTCTCTTCTTTCGAGAGAAACTCCTTCTCTAGAAAGGATCCATCTTAGCAACAAAGATCTTGCCTTCGGATCTGTGATGGAAGGTGTACCCACCAGTTTCTTTTGGGTATCCTATGAAGACACACTTCTTCGATTTGGGTTCGAGCTTATCAGGCTGAAGCTTCTTCACATAAGCATCACAACCCCAAATTTTAAGAAATGACAGCTTAGGTTTCTTGCCAAACCACAGTTCATACGGTGTCATCTCAATACATTTAGACAGTGCCCTATTTATAGTGAATGTAGATGTCTCTAATGCATAACCCCAAAATGATAGTGGTAAATCGGTAAGAGACGTCATAGATCGCACTATATCTAATAAATTACGGTTACGACGTTCGGACACACCATTACGTTGTGGTGTTCCAGGTGGCGTGAGTTGTGAAACTATTCCACATTGTTTTAAATGAAGGCCAAACTCGTAACTCAAATATTCGTCTGCGTCATCAGATCGTAGAAACTTTATTTTCTTGTTACGATGATTCTCCACTTCACTCTGAATTCTTTGAACTTTTCAAATGTTTCTGACTTGTGTTTCATTAAGTAGATATACCCATATCTGCTCAAATCATCTCTGAAGGCTAGAAAATAATGATACCCACCGCGAGCCTCAATTGTCAACACTCATCGGGCCCCATACATCGGTATGTATTATTTCCAATAAGTCAGTAGCTCGCTCTATTGTTTCGGAGAACGGAGTTTTAGTCATCTTGCCCATGAGGCATGGTTCGCAAGCATCAAATGATTCATAATCAAGTGATTCCAAAAGCCCATTTGCATGGAGTTTCTTCATGCACTTTACACCAATATGACCTAAATGGCAGTGCCACAAATATATTGCACTATCATTATCAATTTTGCATCTTTTGGCATCAATATTATGAATATGTGTGTCACCACAATCATATTCAATAAACCATTTACACTGGGTGTTTGACCATAGAAGGTTTTATTCATGTAAACAGAACAATAATTATTCTCCGACTTAAATGAATAACCATATTGCAATAAACATGATCCAATCATATTCATGCTCAACGCAAACACCAAATAACATTTATTTAGGCCCAACACTAATCCCGAAGGTAGACGGAGTGTGCGATGGTGATCTTATCAACCTTGGAATTACTTCCAACACACATCGTCACCTCGCCCTTAACTAGTCTATGTTCATTCTGTAACTCCTGTTTCGAGTTACTAATCTTAGCAACTGAACTAGTACCAAATACCCAGGTGCTACTACGAACACTACTAAGGTACACATCAATAATCTCTATATCAAATATACTTTTGTACACTTTGCTATCCTTCTTATCCGCCAAATGTTTGGGGCAGTTCCACTTCCAGTGACCATTTCCTTCGAAGTAGAAGCACTCAATTTCAGGCTTGGGTCCTGATACGTCTCTAGTGTATCTATATTTTTTTTATTATTCCATGCTTTATATTATCTGTTTTGGAAGTTTTATATGCATTAATATGCTATTTTATATGATTTTTGGGACTAACCTATTAACCTAGAGCCCAGTGCTAGTGCCACTTTCTGTTTTTCCTTGTTTTAGAGTTTCGCAGAAAAGGAAAACCAAACGGAGTCCAAACTGAATAAAACTTTCGCGATGATTTTTCTTGGACCAGAAGACACCCAGGAGACTCGGAGTGCAAATCAGAAGAGCCACGAGGCAACCACAAGGGTGGAGGGCGCGCCCAGGGGGTAGCCCCCCCCCACCCACCTTGTCGGCCCCTCGGTGACCCCCTGACCTATATCTACCTCCTATATATTCGCATATACCCCGAAAACTTCCAAGGGAGCCACGAAACCACTTTTCCACCGCCACAACCTTTTGTACTCGTGAGATCCCATCTAGGGACCTTTTTCTGGCATCCTGCCGGGGGGGATTTGATCACGGAGGGCTTCTACATCAACACCATTGCCTCTCGGAGGAAGTGTGAGTAGTTTACCACAGACCTATGGGTCCATAGCTAGTAGCTAGATGGCTTCTTCTCTCTCTTTGATTCCCAATACCATGTTCTCCTCGATGTTCTTGGAGATCTATTCGATGTAATACTCTTTTGCAGTGTGTTTCACGAGATCCGATGAATTGTGGATTTATGATCAGCTTATGTATGAATATTATTTGAATCTCCTCTGAATTCTTATATGCATGATTTGATATCTTTGCAAGTCTCTTCAAACTATCGATTTGGTTTGGCCAACTAGATTGGTTTTTCTTGCAATGGGAGAAGTGATTAACTTTGGGTTCAATCTTGCGGTGTCCTTTCCCAATGACAGTAGGGAAAGCAGGGCATGTATTGTATTGTTGCCATCGAGGATAACAAGATGGGGTTTTCATCATATTGCTTGAGTTAATCCCGCTACATCATGTCGTCTTACTTAATGTGTTACTCTATTCTTATGAACTTAATACTCTAGATGCAGGCAGGAGTCAATCGATGTGTGGAGTAATAGTAGTAGATGCAGAACCGTTTCGGCCAACTTGACATGGATGTGATGCCTATATTCATGATCATTGCCTTAGATATCGTCATAACTTTGTGCTTTTCTATCAATTGCTCAGCGGTAATTTGTTCACCCACCGTAATAATTTCTATCTTGAGAGAAGCCTCTAGTGAAACCTATGGCCCCCGGGTCTATTTTCCATCATATAAGTTTCTAATTTATAATTTTAGTTTCCGATTTACTTTCTTTGTAATCTTTTACTTTCCATTCCATAAACCAAAAATACCAAAAATATTACTTTACCGTTTATCCATCTATATCAGATCACACTTTGCAAATAACCGTGAAGGGATTGACAACCCCTTTATCGTGTTGGGTACAAGTTGGTATTTGTTTGTGCAGGTATTCGGTGGCTTGTCGCGTTGTCTCCTACTAGATTGATACCTTGGTTCTCAAAACTGAGGGAAATACTTACTCTAATTTGCTGCATCACCATTTCCTCTCCAATGGAAAAACCAACGCAAGCTCAAGAGGTAGCAGGTCCAGCTTTTGGTTTCTTCATGGGAGTGGCAACTTTCTTGCCATTCTTTTTGAAGTTTTCCTTTATTCCCCTTGCCCCTTTTTCTTGAAACTAGTGGTCTTGTTAACCATCAACACTTGATGTTATTTCTTTATTTTGTCATCCCTTGCATATTATAGTTCATCACGAAGTTCTAGTAACTTCGTGATAGTGACTAGAGAACTATGTCAATCACTATCTTATCTGGAAGATTAACTCCCACTTGATTCAAGCAATTGTAGTACCCAGACATTCTGAGCACATACTCACTAGCTGAGCTATTCTCCTTCATCTTGTAGGCAAAGTACTTGTCAGAGGTCTCATACCTCTTAACATGGGCATGAGTCCGAAATATCATTTTCACCTTCTTGGAACATCTCATAAGCTCCATGGCATTCAAAACATTTTTGAAGTCCCATTTCTAAGCCCTAAAGAATGGTGCACTAAACTATCAAGTAGTCATCATACTGAGCTTGCAAAATGTTCATAACGTCTGCATCTGCTCCTGCAACCAGTTCGTCACCTAGTGGTGCATCAAGGACATAATTTTTCTATGCAGCAATGAGGATAATCCTCAGATCACGGACCCAATCCGCATCACTGCTACTATCATCTTTCAACTTAGTTTTCTCTAGGAACATATCAAAAATAAAACAGGGAGCTATACACGAGTTATTGATCTACAACATAGATATGCAAATACTATCAGGACTATGTTCGTGGTAAATTAAGTTCAATTAATCATATTACTTAAGAACTCCCACTTAGATAGATATCCCTCGAGTCATCTAAATGATCACATGATCCAAATCAACTAAACCATGTCTGATTATCACGTGAGATGGAGTAGTCATCAATGGTGAACATCTCTATGTTGATCATATCTACTATATGATTCACGTTTGACCTTTCGTCCTCCAGTGTTCCGAGGCCATGTTTGTACATGCTAGGCTCGTCAAGTTTAACCCGAGTATTCCGCATGTGCAAAACTGTATTGCACCTGTTGTATGTGAACGTAGAGCTTATCACACCCAATCATCACGTGGTGCCTGGGCACGACGAACTGTCGCAATGGTGCATACTCATGGAGAACACTTATACCTTGAAAGTTTAGTGAGGGATCATCTTATAATGCTACCACCGTACTAAGCAAAATAAGATGCATAAAAGATAAACATCACATGAAATAAAAACATGTGATATGATATGGCCATCATCATGATGTGCCTTTGATATCCATCTCCAAAGCACCGTCATGATCTCCACCGTCACTGGCATGAAACCTTGATCTCCATCGTAGTATCGTTGTTGTCTCGCCAACTATTGCTTCTACAACTATCCCTAACGCATAGTGATAAAGTAAAGCAATTACATGGCGTTTGCATTTCATACAATAAAGTGACAACCATAAGGCTCCTGCCAGTTGCCGATAACTATTACAAAACATGATCATCACATACAATAACGTATATCACATCATGGCTTGACCATATCACATCACAACATGCCCTGCAAAAACAAGTTAGACGTCCTCTACTTTGTTGTTGCAAGTTTTACGTGGCTCCTATGGGCTTCTAGCAAGAACCGTTCTTACCTACGCAAAAGCCACAGTGGTGATTTCTAAAGTTTGTTGTTTTAACCTTCAACAAGGACTGGCCGCAGTCAAATTCGATTCAACTAAATTTGGAGAAACAGACACCCGCCAGCCACCTTTATGCAAAACTAGTTGCATGTTTGTCAGTGGAACCGGTCTCATGAACATGGTCATGTAAGGTTGGTCTGGGCCGCTTCATCCAACAATACCGCCGAATCAAAATAAGACATTGGTGGTAAGCAGTATGATGATCACCACCCACAACTCTTTGTGTTCTACTCGTGCATATCATCTACGCATAAACCTGGCTCGGATGTCACTGTTGGGAAATGTAGCATGCAATTTCAAAAAAAATCCTACACTCACGCAAGATCTATATAGGAGATGCATAGCAAGGAGAAGGGGAGAGTGTGTCCACGTACCCTCTTAGACCGAAAGTGGAAGCGTTTGACAACGCGGTTGATGTAGTCGAACTTCTTATTGTTCCGACCGATCAAGCACCGAACGTACGGCAGCTCCGAGTTCTGCACACGTTCAGCTCGATGACGTCCCTTGAACTCTTGATCCAACTAAGTGTCGAGGGATAGTTTGTTCAGCACGACGGCGTAGTGATGGTTATGATGAAGTGATCGGTGACACTTCTCCAACATATCTATAATTTTTTATTGTTCCATGCTATTATATTATCAACCTTGGATGTTTTATATGCATTTATATGCTATTTTATATGATTTTTGGGACCAACCTATTAACCTAGAGCCCAGTGTCAGTTTCTGTTTTTTCCTTGTTTTGGGTTTTACAGAAAAGGAATACCAAATGGAGTCCAATTGGCGTGCCAATTTTTGATGATTTTTATGGACCAAAAGAAGCCCAGGGAGTAAAAGAGTTGGGCCAGAAGAGTTCCAGGCCATCCATCAGGGTGGGGGCACGCCCTACCCCCCGGGGGCGCCGCTCTATCTCGTGGACGACTCGGGCACCTCCCTGACTTGTTCCCGACGCCAAAAATTCCTATAAATATTGAAACCTCCAGAAAATAACCTAGATCGGTAGTTTCACCGCCGCAAGCCTCTGTAGCCACCAAAAACCAATCGGGACCCTATTCTGGCACCCTGCCGGAGGGGGGATCCCTCATCGGTGGCCATCTTCATCATCATGTCGCTCTCCATGACAAGGAGGGAGTAGTTCACCCTCGGGGCTGAGGGTATGTACCAATAGCTATGTGTTTGATCTCTCTCTCTCTCTCGTGTTCTTGATTCAGCACGATCTTGATGTATCATGAGCTTTGCTATTATAGTTGGATCTTATGATGCTTCTCCCACTCTACTCTCTTGTAATGGATTGAGTTTTCCCTTTGAAGTTATCTTATCGGATTGAGTCTTTAATTATTTGAGAACACTTGATGTATGTCTTGCATGTGCTTATCTGTGGTGACAATGGGATATTCACGTGATCCACTTGATGTATGTTTTGGTGATCAACTTGCGAGTTCCATGACCTTGTGAACTTATGCATAGGGGTTGGCACACGTTTTTGTCTTGACTCTCCGGTAGAAACTTTGGGGCACTCTTTGAAGTTCTTTGTATTGGTTGAATAGATGAATATGAGATTATGTGATGCATATCGTATAATCATACCCACGGATACTTGAGGTGACATTGGAGTATCTAGGTGACATTAGGGTTTTGGTTGATTTGTGTGTCTTAAGGAGTTATTCTAGTACGAACTCTAGGATAGATCGAACGGAAAGAATAGCTTCGTGTTATTTTACTATGGACTCTTGAATAGATCGATCAGAAAGGATAACTTTGAGGTGGTTTTGTACCCTACAATAATCTCTTCGTTTGTTCTCCGCTATTAGTGACTTTGGAGTGACTCTTTGTTGCATGTTGAGGGATAGTTATATGGTCCAATTATGTTATTATTGTTGAGAGAAGTTGCACTAGTGAAAGTATGAACCCTAGGCCTTGTTTCGAAGCATTGCAATACCGTTTACGCTCACTTTTACCACTTGCTACCTTGCTGTTTTTATATATTCAGATTACAAAAACCTATATCTACCATCCATATTGCACTTGTATCACCATCTCTTCGTTGAACTAGTGCACCTATAAAATTTACCATTGTATTGGGTGTGTTGGGGACGCAAGAGACTCTTTGTTATTTGGTTGCAGAGTTGCTTGAGAGAGACCATCTTCATCCTACGCCTCCCACGGATTGATAAACCTTAGGTCATCCACTTCAGGGAAATTTGCTACTTTCCTACAAATCCCTGCACTTGGAGGCCCAACAACGTCTACAAGAAGAAGGTTGTATAGTAGACATCAAGATCTTTTCTGGCGCAGTTGTCGGGGAGGCTAGGTAAGGCACTAACACCCCGTCAACTAAGCTCTTTTCTGGCGCCGTTGCCGGGGTGGTTAGCGCTTGAAGGTATATCTTTACATCTTTCAATCGAATCTTTTAGTTTCTTTTTTTATCACTAGTTAATCTATGATGAGGACATGACTACCTTGGATACGACCAAAAATATTTCATGCATGCATATCTGTCAGGTGATTTCTAATGCAAACTATGGAATAATTTATTTATGTCATCCAGGACAAAAATACTTCACAAACTTTTGTGCCATGTCTAATTGCAATAGTATGGGACATTTGTACAATCCACATATGAAGTTAAGGGAAAAAGAGAAGTTTAGGTGCTGTTCAAAAAGTCCTCTCACGTCACTTTTGGGCCAAGAGAAGATAGAGTCCAAGTCTCTCACGTTCTAGATTCAGATTCGGACTGCACATACATACCTGACTCAAAACACCAACAACTTTTTCATGCGGACTCCGAATTGGGTTATTCTTTTTTTGTTTGAAATTAGATTTTGTGCTATTTCCAACACAATTGGATTCACCTTCAAATTCGTCCGGAGCATTGAGTTATGGACAAAACAATCTGACGTTGCAGCAGAATCCGAGTCAAACTACAAGCCCAAAGGTGTTGCATCACCTCCACTTGGGCCCATGAGCCTTGTACGACCTAGGGTTAGTTTTAGGCTGCCTTGAGACGTCATCCCACCTCCTTGGCCGCCACCCCTTGATCCTATATAATTAGATCCATCTAGTAGCTTTTTGCTTGGGATTTGTTTAGTTAAATGTTAGCCATTGCAACTTTGTGTACTTCGTTTGTGTCCAACGACCAGACCAAGACCACTTTCGGATCCCCACCTTTATCAATACTTCATCTATATTCGCAATATTCAGATTGCATTATCATATTCTTTCTTGTTCTTCAATTGCGTGCAGGAATAGACCTTCGTGGTCAGGCTGATCGTGTTTCCAGCATGGTCAGTAACCTCGGGAGATTGGTTTAGCGATTGCTAAGGCTCAATGTCGTGCATGTTTGTAGTCGGATTGTCAAAGTCGACTCCACCAAATCGATAGTTATCATCTCATCGAAAGATCGGGATCCTCACCTCTATCAAGTGGTATCAGAGATTGGGAAAATCGGCTTCTAAATAGGTATTTTTACCCTCCGAAGTTCGCAACACAGCTTGTTCCAGTTTTTCATGCCAGTTTTAGAATTTTTTGACTCCTCATATCAACTCAGAACTGAGTGATTCTTTTTGCATTTGAAAGCTTGAGTCAGTGCCATTCTTGAGAAAAATTATCAGAAAATTGGCACAAACTTCTCCAGAGAAAAGTTTGAGAGAAAGTTGTTGTATATCCTACTTGGCAGATATTTTCATCATTATCTTTACTGTTGTTGTGATCTTCACTTATATCTTGTTGTCCAGAGCTACTTAGTATCCTTCATTGTTGGTAGTTGTGCTACGTCATGACCTCATTAGTGTTCTAGGCTCGCGTCTCTAGTCCGGTCTAGCCTAGGACTAGCACAGTACCGTCGTTGAGCATTTATTCAACATTGCATCTCTGAATTGATTATTGCTAATCTTTTCCTACCATATATAACCAACCCAGCTCCACATATTTCTACACCGTGTATACGTACATCCCCCTGGCAATCGCTTTACACAATCTTCAGAGTTATTTGACACCGCTAGTTGCCTGTCACCACCTGCCGCATGGTAAGAACTTGTAAGATATTGATATTTGCTTTACAGTGAGCACTTTACAACCACATCCTAGTAGTTCATAGGAACATTAATTATTCTCGAATTTTGTTTCTTGTTTCTACTAATCATGACAGGTTCCGGAGATAGAAGTTCTTGGACGATGGACACATCTTCACCATCACGAGAGTTGGGACAACACACACAAGCACATGGTCAGGTTATCTTTTTACCGTCATTTGAGGGTAGATTTAATCCTACTATTTATCTAGCTTGGGAGCTTGAAGTAGAACAAGTTTTTAGTCACCATGACTTTTCTGAACTTGAGCGAATGCGAGCTGCCACTAGAGCATTTACTGGTTTTGCTTCTGTTTGGTGGAGTGTGCATTGTAAGAAAAACATTGATAACCAACCCACAACTTGGAAAGATTTGAAATATGTAATGAGACAACAATTTTTCCCTCCTTACTATCGTCGTTAATTGCTTCACAAATTTGAACAATTTAAACAAGGCAACAACACTGTTCATGCTTACTACCAAGAGTTCAAATCTTATATGCATCATTGTGACATAGAAGAACCTTAGGATGATATAATGAATTGATTTTTTTGGTGGTTTGAACCATGATATTCAGGAAAGATTTCAGTATATTCCTCGTTGCATTACTGGTATGTATGTCCGTGCTTGTACCTTTGAGAGACAGATACAGGAGGATGCATTGGGTGACTACAACTACTACTATTCTAGTTCATGCTCACATCGCCGGTTGATTCCTCCAGCGTTGCACCGACTAGAGCAGCCCCACCTCGGATTGTGAGTGCAACATCATCTCAAGAGTATGGTACATTGTCAACGTCCGTACCTACATCAGCTACATCTTTGCGACAAGGTAACAGTAAAGGTATTGATGATATAACTTCACATGAGAATGATGCATGCCTAGTTAACTTGAATGCATCATGTGTTGAGTTACCTCTTGATTTGAGCACACCACCTATTTTAGAGAATCTTGTTACTGTCATGAATGCGTCATGTGATCAAACAACTGAAATACCAACTATTTTGAGTGCACCCATTGAATTAACTGTTGATGCGAAAGAACCAATGTTTAATCATTTTGATATGACCTCTAATCTTGGTGATGATTCTGTGTCAAATGACTTATTGCATGTTTGCTTATTTAAGCATGATGTAGCATGTAAATTTGATGCAAGTAAGGTTTATTCACCAATGTTGGGATGGTTTAATGATGAACATTGTCAATCCTTTGATATGAATAAGAGCTTCACTTATATGTGCAAACTGAGTTGCAATATTTTCATGCCTTCTACTTCTTGTGATAATATTTTGGCTTCAGATTTTATGAACTATGAAAACTACTCATGTATACATGTGTCATTTGTGCAAAAACCAAGGGAAGTAAAAATGGATGGCATATACATATACAACATGTACACCTTGTCTCTTTTGGTAGCCACATTTCGGATTAAGCAATGCCGAGGACGGCTTTGTTTTCAAGAAGGGGAGGATGATGAGGACATGACTACCTTGTATACGACCAAAAATATTGCATACATGCATATTTGTGAGGTGATTTCTAATGCAAACTATGCAATAATTTCTTTATGTCATCCAGGACAAAAATACTTCACAAACTTTTGTGCCATGTCTAATTGCAGGTGTATGGGACATTTGTACAATCCACATATGAAGATAAGGGAAAAAGAGAAGTTTAGGTGCTATTCAAAAATTCCTCTCATGTCAATTTTGGGCCAAGAGAAGATAGAGTCCAAGTCTCTCATGTTCTGGATTCAGATTCAGACTAGACAGACATACCTGACTCAAAATGCCAAGAAATTTTTCATACGGACTCCGAATTGGGTGATTCTTTTTTTGTTTGAAAGTGGATTTTGTGCTCTTTCCAACAAAATTGGATTCACCTTTAAATTCGTCCAGATCATTGAGTTATGGACAAAACAATCTGATGTTGCAGCAGAATCCGAGTCAAACTACAAGCCCAAAGGTGTTGCATCACCTCCACTTGGGCCCATGAGCCTTGTGCGACCTAGGGGTTAGTTTTAGGCTGCCTTGGAACGTCCTCCCACCTCCTTGGCCGCCACCCCTTGCTCCTATATAAGTAGATCCATCTAGTAGCTTTTACCTTGGGATTTGTTTAGTTAAAAGTTAGCCATTGCAACTTCGTGTACTTCTTTTGTGTCCAACGACCAGACCAAGACCGCTTTTGGATCCCCACCTTTATCAATACTTCATCTATATTCGCAATATTTAGATTGCATTATCATATTCTTGCTTGTTATTCGATTGCGTGCAGGAATAGACCTTCGTGGTCAGGATGATCGTGCTTCCAGCATCGTCAGTAACCTCGGGAGATTGGTTTAGCGATTGCTAAGGCGCAAGATCATGCACGTTTGTAGTCGGATCGTCAAAGTCGACTCCACCAAATCGATAGTTATCATCTCATCGAAAGATCGGGACCCTCGCCTCTATCAGTCTATAAAAGAAATCTACAAAAAATAGAATTGAGGTTGCCTCATATGCTTCATCTTTTTAAAGTCTTTCGAAAAAATAAGGATTCCGATAATTGTGCCAAAGTGTTAGAAGAAGAATGCATTAAAATGTTTGGCACTAAATCTTTGAATGGTGAGCATGATTGCAATGTTGTTAGTATGAATTCTTTGAATATCCATGATGCTAATGATATGCAAGGCCACAATCTCAGGGATGCTATATTTGATGAAGATGATACTTTTTGTCCCCCAAGTTTTGATGAGCAAATTTACTATGATGAAAGAATGCCTCCTATCTATGATGATTATTGTGATGACACGTGTCGGATCACGGGTTCCGGCAAAACCCTTGAGGTTCGAACACTGGGGTGCGCGCGGAGGTTTTCTCCCTATCGATCCACGCCCTAGCTCGCTAAGATCTCATGGATGAACTCGAGGAACTTGCAACAAAAAGACACTAGATTTATATTGGTTCGGGCCACCGTTGTGGTGTAATACCCTACTCTAGTGTGGTGGTGGTGGATTGCCTCTTGGGCTGATGATGAACAGTACAAGAGGAAGAACAGCCTCCTGAGGTTGAGGTGTTCTTGTGCTCTCCTTTCGTGCCCCCTACTGTGGTGGATAGCTCTACTTATATAGGCCATGGTCCTCTCCCTAAATATTGAGCGGGAAGGGAGCCAACAATGGCCAGTTTGAAAGGGGACAGCTAGTACAGCTTATCCTGACAAAAGTAGTCTTCGCCTGCAAAAGGCTCTGGTAGTGACGCCATCTTGGGCTCCACGGTGACCTCTGTCATGCTGTCCTGCTGGTCTTGGTCTTGTTGCACCGATATGGAAACCTTTGCTTGATGCCTCGGTACTCCACGCCTGCGCTTTCCCCCTTGGCACCAAAGAGGAAGCAAGGACACTGCGCGCGCTGGCGCCCGCCTGGCGCCCGCCTGGTCTCGATCGTCATGGCTCACGTCACGAGGACCTCGCGAGGTTTGCCTTTCCTTGATCTCTCCGCCCCTCGCGAGCCTACCTGGCGAGGCTGCTCCTGAGGAGGTCTTGCATCGTCCGCCTCACGAGGCTTGGCCCCTCACGAGGGTCTTGAATACCTCGTCGATGAAGATGGGCCGTACAGACCTGCTAGCTCAGCCACGCCGTGGGCCGCAGGCAGGCAAGTCTGGGGACCCCCATTCCTAGAACGCCGACAGTAGCCCCCGGGCCCAAGGCGCGCTCGGGCTTGGCTTCGAGGCGAAGCCAAAGGTCAAGCGTGAGAGCCGCGAGCCCCAAAAGCCTGCGGCCTCGGTTGACGTGTGGCAGTTGATTGGACGTGGGCGTCTCCGCTTCCCCATGCTGCCTCGGCAACTGCCTGACTTGACAAGTCCCTGCGACATGCAAGGAAAACCATCATTACCTGTGATCATGGGGGGCGTTGGTTGGCCTTCTCCTGCTATTAATGAGGAAGGGGCGGAGCCCCGTCCCCCACTTCTTCCCATTCCGCCTGCTTCTTCCTCCTCTGCTCCACCACCAACTCCAATGGCACCGTCGAAGAGGTTCTCCGCCGCGGAGAAAGGAAAGGCCCCTCGCAAGGG
>NC_057803.1:348420028-348529379 GCF_018294505.1 Triticum aestivum | reverse complement strand
GGGGTGGCGCCGCTGCCCGTGGTGGGGGTCGCTCTGGTTGCGGCAGCCCCGCCGATGAGGTGAGATGCACCGTGGTTGCACGGCCTCCCTGGCCATGCTTCCACTCGGCAGAGGTGCTGTCGGAGTTTGTTGTCTGGTCGGAGGATTCGGCCAGCAACTGGCTTCAGCTTCCGCGCTTCTTCGTCGA
Source organism: Triticum aestivum (assembly GCF_018294505.1). Lineage (NCBI taxonomy): Eukaryota > Viridiplantae > Streptophyta > Magnoliopsida > Poales > Poaceae > Triticum > Triticum aestivum. The sequence goes on along the minus strand of NC_057803.1, from coordinate 348,529,192 downwards.
CGAGCTGCCGGCCTCTAGTCCAGGCGGGCTCTGGCTGCAGGCGAACGACTGTTGTAGCAGGGCCTCCTGGGTCGCGGTTGAAGTCTCCACCGCAGGCAACATAGCTCTGGCTCGCGGTTGGCAGACATTCGCCCGCGCACGCGGCCTTGGCAGGCGGTGCACCCTCCATTTTAAGTATGACGGTGATGCGACCCTCTATGTGAGGGTGTTTGGGGAAGATGGTCGACGCGTCGGGTGCTGCCTCGAGACGAGGGCGAGGAGGTGCTTGGTCTCGGCGATGGCCGCGACGAGGGCGAGCCTGCTGGTCGCGCCTCGTCCAGCTAAGGTGGCTCTTCTCTTGGCGAAAGCTCCAGCAGCGGCGGCTACGATCAGCCGCCGCGCTCGCTTCGAAGGGGGTAGCGGGTCATCTCGTTGCCGTGCCTCCGTGAAGCGCGAGGAGGGATCCGGCTAGGCTCGAGACGTCGCTGAAGGCCTGCCCCGTGGTTCTCTGCAACGCCGCTTTTGTTTTGTTCCTCTTTTCTTTCCTGCATCAAAATGAAACCAGTATGGGCCCGGAGGGGCATGTATCGAACTGTGATTCCTAAATCATTACGCTATGCTTGTTATTTCCGTGTTGTGTCATTATTTTGTGTGGAGATAACTTAGCCTGGCGTGTTCGGGGCAGCCTCTTCTTCACGAGGCACTTGTTTCCTCGTGCCCGTTTTGGCTTAGTGGTTGCTCAGGAACTGCAAAAAACGTTAGCAAGCTCGCTAGGAGACTTATCGTTCACCCGAGCCTTGACCCAGCGCCTCATGTCACGGTACCCGAGGGGCACGGATTAGGAGAGATGTGCCGGCTTGTGGGCTAGAACGAGGGTGCCTCGCGAGAAAGCAGACCGAAGGCAGAGAGAAGGACCAACACAGGAGGAAGAAACCCTCGCGGAGGCACCTGCCTAGCCCCCTCGCGAGGTATGTGAGAGAGAGAATATAAGTGAAGTAGATTCTGAAAAGGCGGCAAAAGGCGATAGAACCAAATCAACAAGGAACACCAGAAGCAAACTTCGATTAAGAGAAGGCGAGCCAACTACGGAAAGCAAATGAAAAGCCGCGTCCGGCACCTAGTCTAGTCTTCAAGTCTTCTCACCGGCGCGGAGCTAAGTGCTGCCACTAGGCGTGGGAGGGAGCCCCCGAGGCCCGAGGGCGGCACTCCTGAGACTCCAGGGCATGTACAGCCCCACTCATTATTACGTGAGAGTGTCACGGATGGCGATTCTTCACAAGCACCAGGGCCTTCTTCACAGGCACTGGGCCTTTCTTCACAGGCACTAGGCCATACTTCACAGGCACTGGGCCTTGCTTCATGGGTAGAACTTCCGGAGGTGCTGGAAGTTCCAGGCATTCTGGATGGGCACCCCGTCCTGTGTCTCCAGGCGCACGGTGCCAGGCCTGGAGATATGGACGACCCTGAATGGGCCCTCCCACATGGGTGAGAGCTTGTGCAACCCTTCCCTGGAGAGGACCCGCCTCAGGACGAGGTCGCCTACCTCGAGCGTCCTGGAGCGGATGTTGCGACAGTGGTATAGCCGTAGTGCCTGCTGGTACATTGCCGCCCTCAGTGCAGCTTCGCGGCGATGTTCCTCCCCTAGTACGAGGTCCATCCCCTGCGTGGCGTCCTGCTGCGTTTCATCAAACGCCAGGACCCATGTGAAGCGATGCTTGACCTCATGAGGGAGGAGCGCTTCGGCTCCGTAGACAAGGAAGAACGGGGTCTCGCCCGTCGGCTTAGTGGCGGTGGTGCGGATGGACCACAACACGGACTGGAGCTCGTCGTGCCAGCCCCTACCGCAGGCCTCGAGCTTCTTCTTGAAGGTCCTGGTTTTGAGGCCTCTCTGGACCTCCGCGTTGGCGCGTTCAACCTGGCCATTACTCCTGGGGTGCGCCAACAAAGCGTAGCAGATCTGCGTTCCAAGGTTAGCACAATATGTTTTGAAGAGGTTACTGGTGAACTGCGAGCCGTTGTCGGTGATGATGCGGTTGGGGACCCCGAGACGGCTCACGAGGCCCTTGATGAACTTAATCGGGGAACCAGCTGGGATGGTGCGGATGGCTTCCACTTCCGCCCACTTGGTGAACTTGTCGATGGCGGCATAGAGGTAGCCCCCTGGCGCTCGAGGGAATGGGCCAAGATCTCGAGCCCCCAGACCGCGAACAGCCATGTGAGCGGTATAGTCTGGAGGCCCTGAGCTGGCTGATGGATCTGCTTGGCGTGGAACTGGCAAGCTTCGCAGGACTTCACCAGCTCAGCTGCGTCGTTGAGCGCCGTGGGCCAGTAGAATCCACCGCGGAACACCTTGCTAACAAGATTCCATGACGACGAGTGGTGTCTGCAGTCCCCACCGTGTATGTCAATCAGCAACTCCTTCCCCTGGTCCCTGGAAATGCAACCCAGTGAAACATCATTTGGTCGCTTCCTGTACAACTCACCATCCTGGATGTAGTATGTCGTGGCTTGCCGGGCCACGCGCTCTGCGTCCTCTTCCTTCTTCAGTAGCGCCCCTTGCCTCAGATATTCCTTGAATTCCTTGGTCCAACATCCCTCTTGGGGCTCGAGCGCCAAGAGCAAGCGAGCTCCTGAGGTCGGGCCACAAGCTGGGGCTCCAGTGGCAGGCGGTTGTGGGAGCTCCTCCCGAGGCCATGCCGTGCTTGAAAGTGGTGGCGTTGCTGACGGCTTGAAGAGCCGCTCCTCGAAGATGCCAGGCTCTTGGGGCTGCCGCTTGGATGCCCTCCTGGCGATGTCGTAGGCTTCCTTGTTGGTGCCCTGGGGCACATGCTGCACCTCTAGACCTAGGAACTGCTTTTCCATCTTACGCACCTCTGTGAGGTACGCCTCCATGTGCTCATTCTTTGGCTCATATACTTTGTTGGAGAAGTTGACTAGGAGCTGTGAGTCGCCCCTAACGGTGAGGCGCTTTACCCCTAGAGCTGCCACGGCCTTCAAGCCAGCTATGAGACCTTCGTATTCTGCGATGTTGTTGGAGACTTTCTCGCCTTGCTGAAAACAGAGATGCACAGCGTAGTAGAGCTTGTCCTACGTGGGCGAAATGAGTACTGCTCCAGCCCCCGTGCCCTGGTGCGTGAAGGCACCATCAAAATACATGATCCATCCGTCGGGCGCCTCGCTTCCTGGCAAGGTGGACCGGTCCTCGCCCACTTCAAGTGCCGGGGCATCTATCCATTCCGTCACAAAATCAGCGAGCGCGGCTCCCTTGATGACCCTGGTAGTGCTGAACTCCAACTGGAATGCATGCAGCTCGATGTTCCACTCAGTGACCCTTCCAACGGAGTTGGGGATCCTAAGCACCCTCTCCAATGGGTAGGCCGAGACGACCTTGATAGGGTGGCCCTGGAAGTAGTGTCACAACTTGCACGAGGCCACCAGGAGCGCGAGCAGGAGCTTCTGAGGCATGGGATATCGTGCCCTCGCGTCCCTCAACACCGTGCTGACGAAATACACCGGGTGCTCGATGAGGACCGGCGCGTTGGTGAGGCCCGTGTCTTGCGAAAGCTGGGGTGCCTCCTGAGGTGGCGGGACCCCTGGTGCCTGATCGCTTGTGGGAATCTCTATGGCGTCATCCTGCCGAGCTTGGTCTTCTGTTGCTACCGCTAAGGCTCTTGCTGCACCTTCTTGCGTCATCTCGGTTGGCGGTGTAGCATGGCGCGGTGCGCTCTTGGCCTGGTGCTCCTCCCAAACCACCACTAGCGCAGCGCTGGCGGAGTATGGGGTGGCGGCAACATAAAGTACTAGAGGCTCAAGAGGCCGTGGCGCCACCATCACCGGAGGGCTGGTCAGGTATCTCCTGAGGTCTTGGAAGGCTCGGTCGGCCTCTGGAGTCCACTCGAACGGGCCCTTCTTCTTCATCAGCTTGAACAAGGGTAAGGCGCACTCTCCCAACTTGGAGATGAAGCGCCCGAACGCAGTCACCCGACCAGCCAGCTTTTGCATTTCCTTGAGGGTCTGCGGTGGGCTCATGCCCTCAATAGCCTTGATCTTCTCCGGGTTCGCCTCGATCCCTTTGTGTGACACGAGGAATCCCAGCAGCTTGCCAGAAGGGACACCGAACACATACTTTTCTGGGTTAAGCCGCAAGTTCACCAGGCGCAGGCTTTCGAAGGTGTCCTCCAGGTCTTGGATCAAGGTTCTCGCCTCCCGAGACTTCACCACAATGTCATCGACGTAGGCCCCTGTGTTCCTCCCGAGCTGCCGCCCCAAAGCGATGTGCATCAGCCGCTGAAAGGTCGCACCCGTGTTGCGTAGTCCGAAGGGCATACAGGTGTAGCAGTACACCCCACACGGGGTCAGGAAGGCTGTCTTCTCTACATCTTCCACTGCCATCTTGATTTGGTGATACCCTGAGAACGCATCCAGGAAGCACAGTAGGTCGCACTCGGTGGTGGAGTCGACGATCTAGTTGATGCGTGGGAGAGGGAACGGATCTTGAGGGCATGCCTTGTTGAGGTTGGTGAAGTCGACGCAGATTCGCTCCTTCCCGCCTTTCTTCGGCACCACGACGGGGTTCGCCAGCCATTCAGGGTACCTAACCTGACGAATGGCACCTGTCGCCTCCAACTTGCGGGTCTCTTGGACGATGAAGGCCTGCTTCTCTGTGGACTGCCACCTTGCTTGCTGCTTCATAGGGCGCACATTGGGGCATACCCTTAAGTGGTGCTGAATCACCTCTCTCAGGACCCCCACCAGCTGATTGGGCTCCCATGCGAATATATCCTTGTTCGCGCGCATGAACTTCACCAATGCTTCCTCTTGGCTGGGGTTGAGGCCAGCACCTATGGTGAAGGTGGCTCCTGAGGAGCCGTCCTTGTCGACCGGCACATGCTTGGTTTCTGCCTTGACTTGGGTGAACAGCTGCTTCTTCTTGGTTGGCGCGGCCTCCTTGGCCTCGGGGGCACCGACACCGATGGGCTGCACCGCCACAGCGGTCCCGAAGGTAAGTTTGAGTGCCGTCACGGCCTCCTTGGTGTCCCCCTTGACGGTGAGGACACCTTTGCTTCCAGGCATCTTCATGAGGTTGTAGGCTGGATGAGTCGCCGCCATGAACTGGGCCAGAGTTGGGTACCCGAGGATGGCGTTGTACGGGAGGCCGATGCGGGAGATGTCGAAGTCGACCAGCTCGGTGCGGTAGTTGTCGCGCGTGCCAAAGGTGACGGGAAGGCGGATCTGCCCCAGGGGGCGGGTAGCGCCGCCACCAACTCCTGAGAAAGTCTTGCTGAGGTTGAGCCACTCAAGCGGCACGTGAAGAAGGCTGAAGGCTTCCACGGAGAGCAAGTTGAGGCCAGCGCCGCCGTCGATGAGGGTCTTGGTGACGGCCACGTTGCAGATGGTGGGTGTGCAGAGCATCGAAAGCATGCCTAAGCTGGTGGTGGCGACGGGGTGGTCTTCTGAGCTGAACGTGAGGTCGGCTCCAGGCGCAGCCCAGCCTGGCGGAGCCCCCGAGCGCTTGGAAGCGGCACCAATCTGGCGGAGGAATGGCTTGATGTGGCGGTCTGAAGGTGGCGCCTGTGAGCCGCCTAGCAGGGCCGCGACCGCGTGGTGCGCCCGTGCTGCGTAGCACGCAGTGAAGAGGTTACGCAACTCCTCCCAAGATGCCACCGTGGACCCAGGAAGGTTGAGCAGCCAGGCGCGCGGCTCGCCGGTGAGGGCCATGGGATGCCAGTTGGCCATGACCTTGTCATCACCCTCGGCCTCGAGGACAGCCTCCTCGTATGCCAGTAGGAAAGCTGATGGGTCCGCTCCGCCGTCGTAGCTCGGCGGCATCTCCGGCCTGAACTTGGGTGGCCATCGCACCCGCCGCAGGGCGGGGGCCAGGGCTCGGAGCCCTCTGGTCCCATCGTCGACGCTGGCCGTCGGAGTCGGTGGCAGGGCGCTTGCCATGCGGGCGAAGCGCGGTGGTGACAGAGCGCAGATCGATGGAAGAGAAGCTACGAGGCACCCCTACCTGGCGCATCAAATGTCGGATCACGGGTTCTGGTAAAACCCTTGAGGTTCGAACACTGGGGTGCGCACGAAGGTTTTCTCCCTATCGATCCACGCCCTAGCTCGCTAAGATCTCACGGACGAACTCGAGGAACTTGCAACACAAAGACAGCAGATTTATACTGGTTCGGGCCACCGTTGTGGTGTAATACCCTACTCCAGTGTGGTGGTGGTGGATTGCCTCTTGGGCTGATGATGAACAGTACAAGGGGAAGAACAGCCTCCTGAGGTTGAGGTGTTCTTGTGCTGTCTTTTTGTGCCCCCTACTGTGGTGGCTAGCTCTACTTATGTAGGCTCTGGTCCTCTCCCCAAATATTGAGCGGGAAGGGAGCCAACAACAGGCAGTTTGAAAGGGGACAGCTAGTACAGCTTATCCTGACAAAAGTAGTCTTCGCCTGCAAAAGGCTCTGGTGGTGACGTCGTCTTGGGCTCCACGGTGACCTCCATCTTGCTGTTCTGCTAGTCTTGGTCTCATTGCACCCAGCCAGATACTGACTTCACCCCTTACGAGAGCCATGTCGCCGAACCACTGGATTCATCTCCGGCCATGGACTCTGAGCTGCTCACATCCGTGCCCGTCGAATCTGACTGAGCGCCGATCATGGAGTTCACCTCCGCGGATATCTTTCAGCACTCACCTTTCGGAGATGTGCTAAATTCGTTAAGGTCTCTCTCTGTCAGGACCCCGATTCTAAGTCACACCGATCTAGCCTGTAACACCTCATATCACTTTGCGGCCTCACGCACGGTATTCCCACGGGTGTCGCCTTACCATGGCCCGGGACCGTTTGCGCCTTTTGGCTCACGTATATGATAGTGTCGCTAGCATCCATATGACAGAGAACCCGGGCCAACATGACTAGTCGTGAACCCAAAGTGGCACTAACTTACGGGGATAGGCATACATGAATCAACATCGAGCATGTCGGTCAGCAGCGTGTGAATCCGGGTTGTAGCACTGGGCTAACAGGACTCCGGGAACACGGGCTGTAGCAGGCTAGGCAGGACTCCGGATGTCACCATGTGACATTTCCCCGAAGGGACAGACACAGGAATGAAGTGAATCACATGCCGGGCAGTCAAGTGTTCCGGAGCAGTAGTGCTGGGCTAGCAGGACTCCGGTGAACCGGGCTGTAGCGGACTACTATGGCTTATGGAAGCACAAGACTACATTTCCCCATAAGAGAGGCTACCAAGGATAAACAACTAGGTTGTCGGATCCCACACATACCAAGCATTTCAATCATACACACAATATGCTCGATATGTGTAAATACAACATGGCATCACAACATAACTCTACAACTCAAGTATTTATTCATTAGGCTCTGAAAAGCCAGATAAAACAAACATGGGTCTCATGACCCAACATTCAGAGCATACAAGTCAAAGCACATGCGGAAGCTTAATATGTCTGAGTACAGACTTCTACAAAAGAAAAAGGCCGAGAAGCCTGACTATCTACCAGATCCTGCCGAGGGCACAAGATCGTAGCTGATGTAACAAGCTAAACATCGAAGTCCACGCGGGACTACTAGCAAGACTGAAGTCTCTCTGCAAAACATAAATTAAGAAAACGTGAGTACAAATGTACCCAGCAAGACTTACATCAGAACTAACTACATATGCATCGGTATCAACAAAGGGGGTGGTGGAGTTTAACTACAGCAAGCCAGCTTTGACTCAGTGGCTAACCTGAACTACAACTGCAAGTAACTCTTTTGAGGTGGCGCACACGAGTCCACATATTCACCATATCAATACTCCACTATGGATCCGCTCCCGTCTCCCTACGAGAGCGCCATCCATAGCACTCACGCTTATCTTGCGCATTTTAGAGTATCCACTTTCACTTGTCTATGAACTATGCAAGGGGTCCAAGTTTCCATATCCGAGGAATCCGACTATTCGAATAGATAATGATAACCCTGCAGGGGTGTACTTCTTCACACACGCTCTCGCCACTTATCGCCCTGTACACGTCATGTACCTCGGCAACCTTCAAGCAGAAGCCGGGCGAGGGAGTCGGCCACGACCTGACTAATCACACAAGTCTCTCGTCCAGGTTTATCGCCTATTCGGGTTCCATCTGCGAGGAGATCCGGCCGGGGTGTCGCTCACGGCCCCAAACGATGTGTACAGGGTTCCCAAGCCCACCATCCGGGTGCCACTTGGTACACCGGGCCACTGTGCCTAGTCTGTCCCAAGCCCACCTGTACCAGGTGCCACTTGGTAGACTACTAACACTACCTACAAACACCAGAAACTAGTTGCAACTCCTGGACAGAGATCGAGTGGATTAATAAGTCAAGAGGGGTCGAGTTATCGGAACCCAATGTGTGGTAGTAACTGTTCATGGATCACAAACACAGAACTCAGTTCCTGAGAATGGCTGCAATGAGACAACCCACCATGTACTCCTACATGGGCTCTCACCACTACCTTTACCAAATCGTGTTCACACACTTAGCTCTCAACGGTAGGACATGTTCACCACATTCCAATTCATTCCCGATGAATCAGACCTGACTCAACTCTAAGCAGTAGCAGGCATGACAACAAACATGAATGAGTAGGCACATCAGGGCTCAAACAATTCCTACTCATGCTAGTGGGTTCATCTATTTACTGTGGCAATGACAGGTCATGCAGAGGAAAGGGGTTCAGCTACTGCAACATGTTAAGTTGAATGTTGTTGTCCTAATGCAGTAAAAGAGAGCAAGAGCGAGAGAGTGGGCTTGTATCAGAATGAACAAGGGGGTTTTGCTTGCCTGGCACTTCTGAAGATAGTATAGCTCTTCATCGGTGTCATCGAACTCATCATCGAAACATACGTCTACTGAGGGGGGAACCACCACCGGCAAACACAAAGGAACCACAGTCGATGCAATGCACATTCATATGAATGATATGTCGTATTAAAGTACTGAATTGACCTAGTGCAACAGTTATTCATATTCATTGAAGTGGAATTCAAACTTATAGCAAATTCCAACTCCAAAACTAATTACCTTTTATTCCATAATCATGAATTGTCCTATTCCGTGAGGTTAACTTGTTCAAACATGGATGAAAATGCCATATTCAGATTCTTTGGATTTTTTTGATCATTTTTCATATATAATTTATTTCATTTGGAGTTACGGTTGAATTACTATGAATTTTTGAAGTTTTGGGCATTTTCTGAAAATAATAAATCATTTAAGATTTATTTAAATTCCAGACAGGAAATATTGCATCAACCTGACATCATCATGACGTCAGCAGGTCAACGGGGCACGGTCCAGGTCAAACCTGACCAGTGGGACCCACTGGTCAGTGACACAGTGTCAACTACAGAGGCTGACGTGTGGGTCCAGTCGAATTAGATTAATTCTAACTAATTACGTTAGCTGGTTAACTAAACCGATGGGGCCCGTCTATCATTGACCCTTGGGGTTAAACTAATATGTGATTAGTGCTAATTAAGCAAGTGCCATGTCAGCCCGCCGGAGTTTGGCACGCGGCGACCAAACCCGTGGCGGACGCTCGTCGGAAACGCTGCTCTGGCGTCCATTCGACACGCGGATGGGTGCTGAGGGTGGCTAAGGCTCGCGCGCATCTAACGGAGTAGGTGGGAGGCCGTGGGGTGGACGGCGCTCGCCGGAAGTGAGCTCGTGGCGGCGCCGGAGTTCGGGTGAGTGCGGGGTTGCGGCTGCAGCGCTTGAGCGAGCAAACGGAGTGGCTAGGCGGCCTCCTGGAGGTGCCAGGAGCATGTCAGTGCCCCTGGTGCGAGCAGGAGAGGCTCTGGAGCGCGGGCTCGCCGGCCATGGCGGACGGCGGCCTTGGTTTCATGGGCGATGAGGGTAGAGGAAGGAATCGAGCAGGGGAGGATGGGGGAAACGACCAGTAGCTCACAACGGTTCTTTTGGTGCTGCTGGCGACGCAGGGGAGGCACGGGGTCCGGCAAATCAACGGCGAGCATCACCGGCACCCGAGGTCGGAAACGACGGTGTTGGAGATGCAGCAGAGCTTCTGGCACCACGTGACTTGATGGAGAGGACGACGACGTCGTGGCGGAGCTCGGGGTCATGTCGGAGAGGCACGGGGAAGGCTGTGGCCGCAGTGGTGCACGTCAGCGGCGATGGGGCCGCTCGGGTGCGTACGAGGGAGAGAGCAGAGGAGGGGAGAGTGAGCTGCGAGAGAGGGGAAGGACCAGGGGGGCTCAGGTGTCTCCAAGCGCGTCGGATCGGAGTGGGGAGGAAGCAGGAGGTGGAAGCAGGAGGTGGCTTCGCCTCCTGTGCGTGCGCCACGCCGTCGTCCTCCTGGCAAAGGAAGGAGACGACTGGCGCCTGGCTCTAGTGGGCTGGGCCATGCTAGGCCGTGTCAGGTGAGCGCCAGGTAAGTGCTTTCTCCCTCTCTCTCTTATTTGTTTCAGTTTTCTAATTTCTGCTACTGTTTTGCAAATAAAATACTAACCAAAACACTTTGGTTAATTCTGTAAATTTTTGTGAGGAATATTTGAATTATTTTCAAACCACACAACAAATTTCAGAATATTTGGAGCAACCAATATTTAATGGCAAATTTTAAACTCCAACTCAAATACCATAATGATTTAATTCAATGACCAAAATGTCCTGGAAAAATATGCATCATCTCTGGTAGAGCCTTTCACCTTTTTCCATAAATCATGAACATTTTAAAAGGATATTTTGAGGTCATTGAAAATATTTTGGTTGAACCTATTTTAATTGCATTTGTGCTAGGGTTTATCAGTCCCCAATTCAAATTTCTTAAATTTAAACATGATGACATGAATGCTTTCATGCAACTAGTTACAAGCAAATCTAGGGCCGTGACACTCTCCTTGTCAGGAGAACCTCGGCCGAACTATGTCCAGCTAGAATGGGATGTGGATGACAAAGAAATTCGCTGCCCACCCACCAGCTACTTAGTAGCCACTGTCGACGACTTAACCGACATGCTCGACTTCGACTCCGAAGACATCGACGGTATGGACGACGATGCCGAAGACAAACAGGAACCACCGCCTGTCGGATTTCAGGTTCCGGCAGACCCTTGAGGTTCAAACACTGGGGTGCGTGTGGAGATCTCTCCCCTACCGATCTACGCCTGATCCTCTCGTGCGAACTAAGATGAAAATGATGAACAACACAAGAGACATGAGGTTTATACTGGTTCGGGCCACCGTTGTGGTGTAATACCCTACTCCAGTGTGTGGTGTGGTAGATTGCCTCTAGGGCTGATGATAGATAGTACAAGGGAAGAACAGCCTCGCGAGGGGTGTTCTTGAGCTGATGCGGTGTGTTCTACTTAGTCTCTACTGGGTTTTCCCCCTTCTCTCTCTCTCTCTATCTCTCTCTCTATCTCGCTTTTTCCCTCCTTTTCTCCCCTTTCTGCCTCTCGCCTCCTATGGAGGCTAGCTCTATATATAGAGGCCCTGGGCCTCTCCCCGAATAATTGAGTGGGAAGGGCGCCAACAATTGGCCATTTTGAAGGGGAACATCTAGTACAAGTTATCCTGACCAAAGGTGGTCTTCGGCTGCCAAAAGCACTCGTGATGACGCCGTCTTGGGCTCCAGGTGACCTCCGTCCGGCCGTTTGGCTGGTCTTGGTCTCATTGCACCGGAATGGTAACCTTTGCCTGATACCTTGGCCTGTGCTTGCCCCCTTTGCACCAAAGGGGAAACAAGGACCCTGCGCAGGCCGGCGCCCGCCTGGCGCCCTCCTGGCCTTGATCGTCATGGCTTGCGTCATGGGATCCTTGCGAGGTACCCTTGCATTGATCTCTCCGCCTCCTCGCGAGCCTGCCTGATGAGGCCGCTCTTGAGGAAGCTTCCTGTCGTCCGCCCCGCGAGGGTCTTGAGCTTGGGCTGATGAAGATGGGCCGCCCTGGGCCCCCACCTGAGCCACGCCGCAGGCCGCAGGCAGGCAAGTCTGGGGACCCCCGTTCCTAGAACACCGACAGTAGCCCCCGGGCCCAAGGCGCGCGCAGGCTTGGCTTAGCAGAGAAGCGAAGAGGCAAGCGCGAAGCGTCGCGGGCCCTAACAGCCTGCGGCCTTGGGCGTCGCGTGGCGGTTGATTGGACGTGGGCGTCCGCACTTCCCACGAAGCCTCGGCAACCGCATGACTTGACAAGTCCCTGCATGCAGAGATATGGGTCATGATTACCTGAGGTCATGGTGCCCGGCGGTTGGCCTTCCCCAGCTATAAGTACGGGGCTGCGTGAGCTCCGCCAGTTCATCCCTTTCCATTACTCCTCCTCTTCTTCTTCCTCATCCTTGCTTCCTCTTGCACCAATGGCACCGATCCGCCGGTTTTTAGCTGAGGAGAAGGGAAAGGCCCCCAGGGAGGGTCCTGACCCCCTCCCGCCGAAGAAGCGGCCAATCCTCTGTCACCGGGACGAAGGCGCCTGGCAGGAGGTGTCGAGGCCATGGTATGAGCGGCCACCGCCTGGGTTTCCGCTGCCCTTGTATGCCCGCGTCGTAGGCCCCAGGGGGAGGGCGCCGAGCAACACCGACAGCGTCGCCACCGACGCCGGCGAGTCACAGTGGTGCGCGTCGTCCCCCCTGGAGTCCACGCGGAGCGCTCCTCTCGCGAGCTTGTGCTCCACGCCGACATGCCTCCAATTTCGTGAATCCGCCTTCCTCCCTCCTTCGCCTTCGAGATGCCGCCGAGCGGGGCCCTGGAGCTCTGGCTGCAGCACGCCGACTGTGGCACCCCTGCAACCGGAGCGGAGGTCGCGGTCATCGCTCCGGGCAAGGTCTTCATGACCCGGGGCTGGGTGAGATTGCCCGGGTCTGTCGCGCGGATGGCGCCTTGGTGATCCATCTTGAATACAACGGTGCCTCCTTGATGTTCTTCAAGGTCTTTGATGCAGAAGGACGCCGGCTAGAATGCTGCCCTAAGGGAAGCGGCAGGGGTGATGAACTGGCGAGGACCAGCCCCCCCCCCCCGTTGGTCCTCCTGCAGCTCCTCAGGCAGCAGCGGAGGGACTGAGGGCTTCAGCGGCTCCCCCGAACTCCTCGCGACCCCGGAGACGAGCGCCAACAGCTACGAGCCTCCGAGCTCGCGACGCGCTCGAAGTGGGGCAGCTGCATCGGGCCGCCGACGCCACTGATCTGGATGGGATTGGCGCCGTCACTGAGCAGCCCACTATTGATGATGGCGTCGCTTGGGGAGGTGCTAGCAATTAGCGTCCCTTAGGGTTAGCACCTTTTGTTCCCTGCGAGGAATTAAAGCAACACCCCGCGGGGGTATGTAAGGCATCTGCCGTGCCTTTTGTAAATACTATATCATTAATATGAATTGGCATGAAGTGTTCGTTCTGTTCTGTCTAAGCTCCCCCTTTCTATCCTCACGAGGACTTGGCGCTCTACGCTGACAGGCCCCAGTCCCCAGGCAAGCTTCAGCCATCGCTGGTATGCCAGGTCGCGATGTTGTGGTCAAGGCCAGGAGGTGAGCGGCCCGAGGTCCGGTAAGAGCCCCCGAGTCACGATGCTCGGGAGGTCCCCTTTAGCGCTCAAGCAATCCTTGCTGGGCGAGAAAGGAAGGTAGCGTCGCCATGACAGAGTTGCACTGGGCGGGGATTTAGCGCTGCGTTGGTCTAGCTCTTGCGAGGGCGCGACTTATCTTGTGCGTCTGACATAGTTCCTCGGAGAGGCGCCCGGCCCGAGAGGCGGTGATCGAGGTACTGCTGGGTTAGGCCCTCGCGAGCTTCTTCCCACTCCCCCGCACTTTCCTTAACGCTCTACGTCCTCAGGTCCCGGCCCTCGAGCGAGCTCAGCCGCCGCTAGTATGACAGGTCGCGATGCCATGGGTCAAGGCCAGGGGGTGAGGGCTGGAGAGCCAGTAGGAGCCCATGAGTCGCGATGAAGGAAATATGCCCTAGAGGTAATAATAAAGTTATTATTTATTTCCTTATATCATGATAAATGTTTATTATTCATGCTAGAATTGTATTAACCGGAAACATAATACATGTGTGAATACATAGACAAACAGTATGTCACTAGTATGCCTCTACTTGACTAGCTCGTTGATCAAAGATGGTTATGTTTCCTAACCATAGACATCAGTTGTCATTTGATTAACGGGATCACATCATTAGGAGAATGATGTGATTGACTTGACCCATTCCGTTAGCTTAGCACTTGATCGTTTAGTTTGTTGCTATTGCTTTCTTCATGACTTATACATGTTCCTATGACTATGAGATTATGCAACTCCCGTTTATCGGAGGAACACTTTGTGTGCTACCAAACGTCACAACATAACTGGGTGATTATAAAGGTGCTCTACAGGTGTCTCCAAAGGTACTTGTTGGGTTGGCGTATTTCGAGATTAGGATTTGTCACTCCGATTGTCGGAGAGGTATCTCTGGGCCCTCTCGGTAATGCACATCACTTAAGCCTTGCAAGCATTGCAACTAATGAGTGAGTTGCGGGATGATGTATTACAGAACGAGTAAAGAGACTTGCCGGTAACGAGATTGAACTAGGTATTGAGATACCGATGATCGAATGTCGGGCAAGTAACATACCGATGACAGAGGGAACAACGTATGTAGTTATGCGGTCTGACCGATAAAGATCTTCATAGAATATGTGGGAGCCAATATGAGCATCCAGGTTCCGCTATTGGTTATTGACCGGAGACGTGTCTCGGTCATGTCTACATAGTTCTCGAACCCGTAGGGTCCGCACGCTTAAAGTTCGATGACGGTTACATTATGAGTTTATGTGTTTTGATGTACCGAATGAGTTCGGAGTCCCGGATGAGATCGGGGACATGACGAGGAGTCTCAAAATGGTCGAGACATAAAGATCGATATATTGGACGACTATATTCGGACATCGGAAAGGTTCCGAATGATTCGGCTATTTTTGGGAGTACCGGGGAGTTACGGGAATTCGTATTGGGCCTTAATAGGCCATACGGGAAAGGAGAGAAAGGCCTCAAAGGGTGGCCGCACCCCTCCCCATGGGCTGGTCCGAATTGGACTAGGGAGGGGGGCGCCCCCTTCCTTCCTTCTCCTTTTCCCTTCCCTTTCCTTCTCTCCTACTCCTACTACTTGGAAGGGATCCTAGTTCTACTAGGAAAGGGGGAATCCTACTCCCGGTGGGAGTAGGACTCCCCTAGGGTGCGCCATAGAGAGGGACGGCCCCTCCCCTCCTCCACTCCTTTATATACGTGGCCAGGGGGCACCCCATAGAGACAACAATTGATCCCTTAGATCTCTTAGCCGTGTGTGGTGCCCCCCTCCACCATAATCCACCTCGGTCATATCGTAGCGGTGCTTAGGCGAAGCCCTGCGTCGGTAGAACATCATCATCGTCACCACGCCGTCGTGCTGACGAAACTCTCCCTCAACACTCGGCTGGATCGGAGTTCGAGGGACGTCATCGAGTTGAACGTGTGTAGAACTCGGAGGTGTCGTGCGTTCGGTACTTGATCGGTCGGATCGTGAAGACGTACGGCTACATCAACCGCGTTGTGCTAACGCTTCCGCTTTCGGTCTATGAGGGTACATGGACAACACTCTCCCCTCTTGTTGCTATGCATCACCATGATCTTGCATCTGCGTAGGAATTTTTTTGAAATTACTACGTTCCCCAACAGTGGCATCCGAGCCAGTTTTTATGCGTTGATGTAATATGCATGAGTAGAACACAAGTGAGTTGTGGGCGATATAAGTCATACTGCTTACCAGCATGTCATACTTTGGTTCGGCGGTATTGTTGCATGAAGCGGCCCAGACCGACATTATGCGTGCGCTTACGAGAGACTGGTTTTACCGCCGTGCTACGCACACAGGTGACTAGCGGGTGTCAGTTTCTCCAACTTTAGTTGAACCAAGTGTGGGTACGCCCGGTCCTTGAGAAGGTTAAAACAGCACTAACTTGACAAACTATCGTTGTGGTTTTGATGCGTAGGTAAGAACGGTTCTTGCTCAGCCCGTAGCAGCCACGTAAAAACTTGCAACAACAAAGTAGAGGACGTCTAACTTGTTTTTGCAGGGCATGTTGTGATGTGATATGGTCAAGACGTGATGAGATATAAGTTGTTGTATAAGATGATCATGTTTTGTTGAAGTTATCGGCAACTGGCAGAAGCCTTATGGTTGTCTCTTTATTGCATAAGATGCAATCGCCAAATAATTGCTTTACTTTATCGCTATGCGATAGCAATAGTTGCAAGAGCAATAGTTGGCGAGACGACCATGTGACGACACATTGATATAGATCAAGATGATGGAGATCATGGTGTCATGCCGGTGACGATGGAAATCATGACAATGTTTTGGAGATGGAGATCAAAGGCACAAGATGATGATGGCCATATCATGTCACATATTTTGATTGCATGTGATGTTTATCTTTTATGCATCTTATCTTGCTTTGATTGACGGTAGCATTATAAGATGATCTCTCACTAAATTTCAAGATAAAAGTGTTCTCCCTGAGTATGCACCGTTTCCAAAGTTCGTCGTGCCCAGACACCACGTGATGATAGGGTGTGATAAGCTCTGCGTCCATCTACAACGGGTGCAAGCCAATTCTGCACCCGCAGAATACTCAGGTTAAACTTGACGAGCCTAGCATATGCAGATATGGCCTCGGAACACTGAGACCGAAAGGTCGAGCGTGAATCATATAGTAGATATGATCAACATAAGTGATGTTCACCATTGAAAGCTACTCCATTTCACGTGATTATCGGTTATGGTTTAGTTGATTTGGATCATGTGATCACTTAGAGGATTAGAGGGATGTCTATCTAAGTGGGAGTTCTTAAGTAATATGATTAATTGAACTTAAATTTATCATGAACTTAGTCCTGGTAGTATTAGCATATCTATGTTGTAGATCAATAGGTCGCGTTTAGCTCCCCTGTTTTATTTTTTATATGTTCCTAGAGAAAACTAAGTTGAAAGATGTTAGTAGCAATGATGCGGATTGGATCCATGATCTGAGGTTTATCCTCATTGCTGCACAGAAGAATTATGTCCTTGATGCACCACTAGGTGACAGGCCTATTGCAGGAGCAGATGCAGACGTCATGGACGTTTGGCTAGCTCAATATGATGACTACTTGATAGTTTGGTGCACCATGCTTAACAGCTTAGAATCGGGACTTCAAAGACGTTTTGAACGTCATGGATCATATGGATGTTCCAGGAGTTGAAGTTAATATTTCAAGCAAATACCCGAGTTGAGAGATATGAAGTCACCAACAAGTTCTATAGCTAAAAGATGGAGGAGAATAGCTCAAGCAGTGAGCATGTGTTCAGATTGTCTGGGTGCTACAATCACTTGAATCAAGTGGGAGTTAATCTTCCAGATAAAATAGTGATTGACAGAATTCTCTAGTCACCATCACCAAGTAAGTAGAACTTCGTGATGAACTATAGTATGCAAGGGATGACGAAAACGGTTCCCAAGCATTTCATGATGATGAAATCGATGAAGGTAAAAATCAAGAAAGAGCATCAAGTGTTGATGATTAACAAGACCACTAGTTTCAAAAAAAGGGGCAAAGGGGAAGAAAGGGAACTTCAAGAAGAACGGCAAGCAAGTTGCTGCTCAAGTGAAGAAGCCCAAGTCTGGACCTAAGCCTGAGACTAAGTGCTTCTACTGCAAAGGGACTGGTCACTAAAAGCGGAACTGCCCCAAGTATTTAGCGGATAAGAAGGGTGGCAAAGTAAACAATGCTATATTTGATATACATGTAATTGATGTGTACTTTACTAGTGTTTATAGCAACCCCTCGGTATTTGATACTGGTTCAGTTGCTAAGAGTAGTAACTCGAAACGGGAGTTGCAGAATGAACAGAGACTAGTTAAGGGTGAAGTGACGATGTGTGATGGAAGTGGTTCCAAGATTGATATGATCATCATCGCACACTCCCTATACTTTCGGGATTAGTGTTAAACCTAAATAAATGTTATTTGATGTTTGCGTTGAGCATGAATATGATTTGATCATGTTTATTGCAAAACGGTTATTCAGTTAAGTTAGAGAATAATTGTTGTTCTATTTACATGAATAAAACCTTCTATGGTCATACACCCAATGAAAATGGTTCGTTGGATCTCGATCGTAGTGATACACATATTCATAATATTGAAGCCAAAAGATTCAAAGTTAATAATGATAGTGCAACTTATTTGTGGCACTGCCATTTAGGTCATATTGGTGTAAAGCGCAAGAAGAAACTCCATGCTGATGGGCTTTTGGAATCACTTGATTATGAATCATTTTGATGCTTGCGAACCATGCCTCATGGGCAAGATGACCAAGACTCCGTTCTCCGGAACAATGGAGCGAGCAACTGACATATTGGAAATAATACATACTGGCATATTGATCATTCGGTTTTATTGGTGTTGCTTTCTTCATGTCAAATACATATTCCTTCGACTATGAGATTCTGCAACTCTCGGATATCGGAGGAATACCTTGTGTGCTACCAAACGTCACAACGTAACTGGGTGATTATAAAGGTGCTCTACAGGTGTCTCCAAAGGTACTTGTTGGCTTGGCGTATTTCGAGATTAGGATTTGTCACTCCGATTGTCGGAGAGGTATCTCTGGGCCCTCTCGGTAAGGCACATCATTTAATCCTTGCAAGCATTGCAACTAATGAGTGAGTTGCGGGATGATGTATTACAGAACGAGTAAAGAGACTTGCCGGTAACGAGATTGAACTAGGTATTGAGATACCGACGATCGAATGTCGGGCAAGTAACATACCAATGACAAAGGGAACAACGTATGTAGTTATGCGGTCTGACCGATAAAGATCTTCGTAGAATACGTGGGAGCCAATATGAGCATCCAGGTTCCGCTATTGGTTATTGACTGAAGACGTGTCTCGGTCATGTCTACATAGTTCTCGAACCCGTAGGTTCCGCACGCTTAAAGTTCGATGATGGTTATATTATGAGTTTATGTGTTTTGATGTACCGAAGGAGTTCGGAGTCCCGGATGAGATCGGGGACATGACGAGGAGTCTTCAAATGGTCGAGACATAAAGATCGATATATTGGACGACTATATTCGGACATCGGAAAGGTTCCGAATGATTCGGATATTTTTGGGAGTACCGGGGAGTTACGGGAATTCGTATTGGGCCTTAATGGGCCATACGGGAAAGGAGAGAAAGGCCTCAAAGGGTGGCCGCACCCCTCCCCATGGGCTGGTCCGAATTGGACTAGGGAGGGGGGCACCCCTTCTTTCCTTCTCCTTTTCCCTTCCCTTTCCTTCTCTCCTACTCCTACTACTTGGAAGGGATCCTAGTTCTACTAGGAAAGGGGGAATCCTACTCCCGGTGGGAGTAGGACTCCCCTAGGGCGCACCATAGAGAGGGCCGGCCCCTCCCCTCCTCCACTCCTTTATATACAGGGCCAGGGGGCACCCCATAGAGACAACAATTGATCCCTTGGATCTCTTAGCCGTGTGCGGTGGCCCCCTCCACCATAATCCACCTCCGTCATATCGTAGCGGTTCTTAGGCGAAGCCCTGCGTCGGTAGAACATCATCATCATCACCACACCGTCGTGCTGACCAAACTCTCCCTCAACACTCGGCTGGATCGGAGTTCGAGGGACGTCATCGAGTTGAACGTGTGCAGAACTCGGAGGTGTCGTGCGTTCGGTACTTGATCGGTCGGATTGTGAAGACGTACGACTACATCAACCGCGTTGTGCTAACGCTTCCAGTTTCAGTCTATGAGGGTACGTGGACAACACTCTCCCCTCTCGTTGCTATGCATCACCATGATCTTGCATGTGCGTAGGAATTTTTTTTGAAATTACTACGTTCCCCAACACGCGATGCTCAAGTACCCCCCCTTTAACGTGCAAGCGGTCCGTGCCGAAGAAGGGGGGAGAGAGCTCACGATGCCCCCAACATTGCTCCTGGAGTAGGTCCTGCACACCAATCATGAGGGGAAACAAGGCCTGTCGTTACGGTCGCCGGCCAACCTATGGTCACTCTGAGGGAGCGGTCAGGGCACTGAGGGCCTGGTGTGGTGGCGCCGTGCGGGGCTGCCGCGACCAGAGCTCGACCACTCAGGTTTATCAACGCTGCAGGGACGGACCCGTGCGCACGCGTCGTGCCAGAGCGAGCGGCTCTTCAGATAGGCATCGATCGAGCAGGTGATTAGGTCAGGTATGTTAAGCACATAGGAGGAAATCCAATTTCAAGCAAGCGCAGGTAAAAGCAACCGCCGCTGGGTCGGGCCCGAGCGGCGTGGGGATGATGCAGCCCGAGGGGCGCCCCCAACAAGGTAAGTAAAGAGCATAAACAAAATGGATACATGCCGCAGGGACGGACCCACGCGGCCTGGGAATGGTGCAGCCCTGTGGGTGCTCCCAGCTGAAAGTAGAACTCTGAAAGATGTCACCTGGTGCTGTTGAAGATGAAATGATGCTGAGGAAGTGAGCGATGCGCGGTGAAGACGTCGGCCCTCATGAGCCCCCAGGCCCAGGGGCTTCGGGAGGCTCCGGTGGCACGTGCAGGTCTTCGGGGACCATCGCCACCTCCGCCAGGACCGCGCGATGTCTGACCTCCTGAGCCTCCAGAATGCTCCTCAACAGGCGCTGATGTGCGACAACCGTGCTCGGCAGGCCGAAGGGCATGCGAACGTAGCTGTGAGGTGGTCCCTCGCAGCGCCCTACGGCCGAAGGCCATAGGCGCTCCTGGGACGCAGCTCGGTTGAGCCTTGGTACGTCGACGCAGACGCGCAGTCCCCCATCCTCGCCAGGATGTGGGGCCACAGCAGGTAAGCGGCGGCTGCCACGCATGACTCTAGACTCTTGTAGCTCATGGGTGTTCCTTGCGATGAACTCATGAGGGTTTGGTCTCCTTTGACTTGTACCTTCCTGAGGGAAGCGTGCTTGAAATCACCCCTCCAAGTGGTGCCCGAGCGCCTCCCTCGCGACCTTAGCAAGGTCGGCGGCTCTCCAAGAGAGAGCCCCCGAGCCCTGCCTGAGGAGGGCGTCGGGCGCGCCTTCCTATGCGTGAGAGGGTGGTGCTACCTGATCGGGCGCGAATCCTGACGCAATACACAATACATCCGGAGGTGCCTGCCTCCTTGTGGTTCGGGCCAGGTGAGGTCTTCTTCTTCCTGAGGGTCGCCTCGGGAGGCCTCCCGCTCCTGTGATCTGGGTCTTCGATTGCTGCGGCTTGGAACGCACGCTCAAGCGAGCACACTGCGTCCCTTTCTTCACAGGGTACGGCGATGACTCCACCGCTTCCTGGCATCTTGAGGACATTGTGACCATGGTGAGTCACTGCCATAAACTTGGCTAGGGCTGGGTACCCGAGGATGGCGTTGTACAGCAGGCGGATGTGAGCGACGTCGAAGTCGATGAGCTTGGTGCGGTAGTTGTTGCGTTGCCCGAAGGTGACCGGAAGGCGAACCTGCCCAATTGGAACAGTGGAACCATCGGTGACTCCTGAGAAAGGCTTGGTCGGCTGAAGCTGGTCGTACGACACTTGGAGATTGTCGAACATCTCGACGGACAGGACGTTGAGTCCTGCCCCGCCATCGATGAGGGTCCTGGTGACCTGCATGTTGCTGATGACTGTGGAGCAAAGCATCGGGAGGACTCCGGCCGTTGCCGCACACTTGAGCTGGTCTGTGCAACTGAATGTGATCGCGCACGTAGACCACCTGAGAGGGCGTGTGGCCTCAAGCTTGGGAAGGACTGCATTCACCTCGCGAGCAAACTGCTTGAAGATGCGCTGTGAGGCTGGGGCCTGGGCGCCACCCAAGATGCAAGCAATTGCACGCGGCTCTTGGAAGCCCCCAGCCCCATCGTCTTGGTGTTGGTCTTCGTTCCTCCTTGGTGGAGGCGGCAAAGGAGGGAGGCCTGCGTTACCGTGCGGGTGGCCCTCACGAGGCTGGGCCCTCCAGCCTCCCTCGCGAGGCTGGTCCTGCAGCGGTCCTCGCGAGAGCGGTCACGCCATCCCTGGAGAAGGCCACGGTCGTTGCGCTCTGGGCGTCGGCCATAGCCCCTGTCGTTACGCTCTGGGCATCGGCTGATTCGCCCATCTCGCACGGCTCTGAGCTCTTGACATTCGTTGGTGTTGTGGGTGTGGAGGTCGTGGTACACGCAGTACCATCCGCCCTTGGATGACTCAGGCTGATCCCTGCCTCGCTTGGTGTCCGGTTCCGCTGCTAGCACGGCAGCCCCCTTGCACTTCACGTCTTTGGCCTTGAACTTCTTTTCTTCCGGGTCGGCTGCCGGGAGCTCGAGGAGGGAGAGACGCCCTTCCTCAGCCCTGGCACACTTGGTCGCCAAGTTGAACAGCTCCAGGGATGTGCACAGATCTTCATGGATTGCTAGCTCTTCCTTCATCTTGACGTCACGCACACCGTCGGAGAAGGCTGAGATGATAGCTTCTTCAGTCACCTTGGGGATCTTGAGGCGAGCGTAGTTGAAGCGCTGGATGTACTTCTGCAGGGTTTCTCCTGGCTATTGCTTGATGCGGCGCAGGTCGCTCACGGCCAGGGGCCGGTCGCGAGTGCCCTGAAAGTTGGCGATGAAGCGGGTGTGCATCTCGCTCCAGGAGGAGATCGTGGCGGGAGCCAGGTTCAGGAGCTAGGTGCGGGCGCCGTCCTTGAGCGCCATGGGGAACCAATTTGGCATGACCTTTTCGTCTCCGTTGGCAGCTACGATGCCCAGCTCGTAGAGCTGCAGGAACTCCGCCGGGTCCGCTGTGCCATCGTAGCGGGGAGGGAGGTCAGGCTTGAACTTGCCTGGCCATGTCACACCGCGCAGCTCGAGGGTGAAGGCGAGGCAGCCAGTCGTGGCCACCGGCGCCCTTTGCTGGTGCTGGACTTGTTCTTGCGGGTCACCATGCGTCACCACTGGGAGCAGCGCGGGGTCTTGTCGTGGAGGCGCTGGGGCGCGACCTTGGCGCGCCGGCACTGGGAGCGCGCCGGCACCTTCCTGAGGACGTGGGATCTCTTGGCAGCTCCCTTCTTGCTGCGCAGGCACCAAACATGGAGGGTCCCGCCCTGCAGCTGCGCGCCTTGGAGCCAAGGCACCTCCTTGGGGAGGAGGCGGCGGAGGCGCCTCCTGATCCTCGCCCCCTGCACGGGACGGAGAGCGAGGCAGCGAGAGGGACCGCAGGGGGGAGCCCCCTGCGGCACTGACGAGCTCGGTGATGCGGGCGATCCAGTCCTCGTAGAGGTCGTCGACGGGGCGATAGTGCAGGAGCTCCCGCGCCAAGAGCAATGAGGCATGCGCATCCATGGGTGCGCGACGGGCGTGGGACGACGAGCCTGCTGGAGTCAGCGACGGGGTGGCGGTGCGGCCATCCCGCCGCACCGAAGGATGCTGGGACGAGGCCTGCTGCTCATTCCCCACCGGGCCGGTGGCGGCGTTGGCGGCGGGCGATGGGGAACGACGAGGGGGCTGCCGACGGGCGCCGTCTAGGCGACGCGAGTGGCGCGAGGAGCCCGGCGCTCGGCGCGAGCCCGACGAGCGTCAGCCATGGACACGACGGAAGATCACACGCGAACAGCGGAAGAAAGATTCCGGCGCACCCCTACCTGGCGCGCCAAATGTCGGATTTCGGGTTCCAGCAGACCCTTGAGGTTCGAACACTGGGGTGCGCGCGGAGATCTCTCCCCTACCGATCTAAGTCCGATCCTCTCGTGCAAACTAAGATGAAAATGATGAACAACACAAGAGACACGAGGTTTATACTAGTTCGGGCCACCTTGTGGTGTAATACCCTACTCCAGTGTGTGGTGTGGTGGATTGCCTCTGGGGCTGATGATGGACAGTACAAGGGAAGAACAGCCTCGCGAGGGGTGTTCTTGAGCTGATGCGGTGTGTTCTACTTAGTCTCTACTGGGTTTTCCCCCTTCTCTCTCTCTCTCTCTCTCTCTCGCTTTTTTCCCTCCTTTTCTCCCCCTTTCTGCCTCTCGCCTCCTGTGGAGGCTAGCTCTATATATAGAGGCCATGGGCCTCTCCCCGAATAATTGAGCGGGAAGGGTGCCAACAATTGGCCATTTTGAAGGGGAACATCTAGTACAAGTTATCCTGACCAAAGGTGGTCTTTGGCTGCCAAAAGCACTGGTGATGACGCCGTCTTGGGCTCCACGGTGACCTCCGTCCGGCCATTCGGCTGGTCTTGGTCTCGTTGCACCGGAATGGTAACCTTTGCCTGATACCTTGGCCTGTGCTTGCCCCCTTTGCACCAAAGGGGAAACAAGGACCCTACGCAGGCCGGTGCCCGCCTGGCCTTGATCGTCATGGCTTGCGTCATGGGATCCTCGTGAGGTACCCTTGCATTGATCTCTCCACCTCCTCGCGAGCCTGCCTGATGAGGCCGCTCTTGAGGAAGCTTCTTGTCGTCCGCCCCGTGAGGCTTGGCCCCTCGCGAGGGTCTTGAGCTTGGGCTGATGAAGATGGGCCGCGCTGGGCCCCCACCTGAGCGACGCTGCAGGCCACAGGCAGGCAAGTCTGGGGACCCCCGTTCCCAGAACACCGACACCGCCCACAGGGCGCCGGACCACCACTTCATCACATGACGTATACATGGTTGATACACCCAGAGAGGGCAATGGCAAAGAGACAACAGGGGATGCACCCTCAAAGCAACCCAAGCGCCGACGTCAGCGGTGCCGCTCTAAGTCCCGCCATAGCAAAAACAGCGATAACAACGCAAGAGGGAATAATAGTCCACTCGACTCTGGAAGAAACGACAACTGCACCACCCCGGTGGCAAAAAACGATCAAGATGCAAACTACAAACATAGTACGGATCCGACGTCCGAACACAATGACGCCAAGGATAAGCCTCATCAAACCCCGTCTAGGGAAGAAAGCAGTCCGGACGAAGATGCACGCATCATCCCGGAAACACACTTGGAGCAAGAGAACCTCCACAGAAGGCTTATTGCCACAGCAAGGAGCCTGAAGAAATAGAAGCAAAGCCTCAAGGTCGCACAAGATACGCTCAACAGCAAGTGGAACAAAGTAATAAAGTATGCTGGAAGTTACCATAAAAATGGCTATCCAAAGCGCAAGCTATTATCGGAATTCGACAATGAGGCCTTAGAGCCCATACAGCCGAAAAGTGATACGACCAACCGACCGGATCCACCACCCTGCGAACGCGATAGAGCGGCTAACGAAGTTGCGCATAAGTCAACACACGATCTACGTGAGAACTTGCGTCAAAAATCCGGCGCGACCATATCTATCTATGGATCTAGGAAGCGCGCTACGGTACACAACCAACACCGAATACTACAACCGTCTGAACACCATGGCGCATCCCAATACAGGGGCGCCGCACACCCCTTATGTTTCAGTCATGAGATGCTGGATCACGAATTCCTAGAGGGTTTCAAACCGGTGAACATAGAGGTGTATGACGGAACCACAGACCCTGGAGTCTGGATAGAGGACTTCATCCTCCATATTCATATGGCTCATGGAGACGATCTCCATGCCATTAAATACTTTCCCCTCTAGCTTAAAGGGCCAGCTCGGCATTGGCTGAAAAGCCTCCCCGAAAACTCAATTGGAAGTTGGGAGGAGCTCGAGGACGCTTTTTGGGCCAATTTTCAAGGGACTTATGTCTGACCTCCGGATGCAGACGATTTAAGTCATATAATCCAACAGTCCGGAGAGTCCGCCCGAAAACTTTGGAACAGGTTCCTCACCAAGAAGAACCAAATTGTCGACTGTCCGGACGACGAAGCCTTAACAGCTTTTAAACACAGCGTCCGAGACGAATGGCTCACCAGACACCTCGGTCAAGAAAAACCGAGAACAATGGCAGCCCTAACAAGCCTCATGACCCGCTTTTTGTGCGAGCGAGGACAACTGGTTGGCCCGTAGCAGCACCAGCGACCCAAGCACATCCGAAGTCAGGGATGGCAATGGTAAACCACGACGCAACAAAAACAAGCATCGAAATAAAGAAGGTAGCCCAAATAACACGGTGATAAACGCTGGATTCAGGGGCTCCCGACCAGGTCAGCCGAAAAAGCCTTTCAAAGGCAGCAGAGAAGGACAATCTGGCCTAAACAAAATTCTTGACAAACTCGGTCAGATTCACGGCACCTCAGACAAACCTGCAAGTCATACCCATAGTGAATGTTGGGTCTTCAAGCAGGCCGGTAAGCTAAACGCCGAACACAAAGGGGAAGAGACACCAAGAGAAGACGAGGATGAACCCCGCCACCAAAACGCCAGAGGACAGAAAAAGTTCCCACCAGAGGTTAAAACAGTAAACGTGATCCATGTGATAAAGAGGAGAAGCAATCACGCACTCTGATGCACACGCGCCATAGAGCCCGTCACCCTAGGTTCAACCCCTGGTTGGCCTGCCCGATCACTTTTGATCGTAGGGATCACGATACAAATATCCGGCGCGAAGGACTGACAGCCTTGGTGTTAGACCCAATAATAAATGGGTACCATTTCACAAGGGTCCTCGTGGACGGTGGCACTGATCTAAATCTGATATGTCAGGACACAGTCCGCAAAATTGGGATAGACCCGACACAAATAAGCCACAGTAATACTACCTTCCAGGGAGTAATACCAGGCCAAGAGGCCCGCAGTACGGGCTCTCTACTACTAGAGGTGGTATTTGTTGGAAATATGCCCTAGAGGCAATAATAAAATGGTTATTATTATATTTCTTTGTTCATGATAATTGTCTATTTTTCATGCTATAATTGTGTTATCTGGAAATCGTAATACATGTGTGAATACATAGACCACAACACGTCCCTAGTGAGCCTCTAGTTGACTAGCTCGTTGATCAAAAGATAGTCATGGTTTCCTGACTATGGACATTGGATGTCATTGATAACGGGATCACATCATTAGGAGAATGATGTGATGGACAAGACCCAATCCTAAGCATAGCTCAAAGATCGTGTAGTTCGTTTGCTGTAGCTTTTCCGAATGTCAAGTATCATTTCCTTAGACCATGAGATTGTGCAACTCCCGGATACCGTAGGAGTGCCTTGGGTGTGCCAAACGTCACAACGTAACTGGGTGACTATAAAGGTACACTACAGGTATCTCCGAAAGTGTCTGTTGGGTTGGCACGAATCGAGACTGGGATTTGTCACTCCGTATGACGGAGAGGTATCTCTGGGCCCACTCGGTAATGCATCATCATAATGAGCTCAATGTGACCAAGTGGTTGATCACGGGATCATGCATTACGGTACGAGTAAAGTGACTTGCCGGTAACGAGATTGAACGAGGTATTGGGATACCGACGATCGAGTCTCGGGCAAGTAACGTACCGATTGACAAAGGGAATTGTATACGGATTGATTGAATCCTCGACATCGTGGTTCATCCGATGAGATCATCGTGGAGCATGTGGGAGCCAACATGGGTATCCAGATCCCGCTGTTGGTTATTGACCGGAGAGTCGTCTCGGTCATGTCTGCATGTCTCCCGAACCCGTAGGGTCTACACACTTAAGGTTCGGTGACGCTAGGGTTGTAGAGATATTAGTATGCAGTAACCCGAAAGTTGTTCGGAGTCCCGGATGAGATCCCGGACGTCACGAGGAGTTCCGGAATGGTCCGGAGGTAAAGATTTATATATAGGAAGTCCAGTTTCGGCCATCGGGAAGGTTTCGGGGGTCGCCGGTATTGTACCGGGACCACCGGAAGGGTCCCGGGGGTCCACCGGGTGGGGCCACCTATCCCGGAGGGCCCCATGGGCTGAATTGGGAGGGGAACCAGCCCCTAGTGGGCTGGTGCGCCCCCCCTTGGGCCTCCCCTGCGCCTAGGGTTGGGAAACCCTAGGGGTGGGGGCGCCCCCCACTTGGCTTGGGGGGGAAGCCACCCCTTGGCCGCCGCCCCCCTTGGAGATCCATCTCCTAGGGCCGGCGCCCCCCAAGGCCCCTATATAAAGAGGGGGGAGGGAGGGCAGCCGCACCCCTTGCTCTTGGCGCCTCCCTCCCCCTCCGTAACACCTCTCCTCCCCGCTCGCGCTTGGCGAAGCCCTGCCGGGATCCTGCTGCATCCACCACCACGCCGTCGTGCTGCTGGATCTTCATCAACCTCTCCTTCCCCCTTGCTGGATCAAGAAGGAGGAGACGTCTTCCCAACCGTACGTGTGTTGAATGCGGAGGTGCTGTCCGTTCGGCACTTGGTCATCGGTGATTTGGATCACGACGAGTATGACTCCATCAACCCTGTTCTCTTGAACGCTTCCGCGCACGATCTACAAGGGTATGTAGATGCACTCCTCTCTCCCTCGTTGCTAGATGACTCCATAGATTGATCTTGGTGATGCGTAGAAAATTTTAAATTCTGCAACGTTCCCCAACAGTGGCATCATGAGCTAGGTCTATGTGTAGTTTCTATGCATGAGTACAACACAAAGTAGTTGTGGGCATCGATATTGTCAATTATCTTGCCGTTACTAGTCTTATCTTGATTCGGCGGCATTGTGGGATGAAGCGGCCCGGACCGACCTTACACGTACGCTTACGTGAGACTGGTTCCACCGACTGACATGCACTAGTTGCATAAGGTGGCTGGCGGGTGTCTGTCTCTCCCACTTTAGTCGGATCGGATTCGATGAACAGGGTCCTTATGAAGGGTAAATAGAAATTGGCAATTCACGTTGTGGTCTTGGCATAGGTAAGAAACGTTCTTGCTAGAAACCTATAGCAGCCACGTAAAAACTTCCAACAACAATTAGAGGACGTCTAACTTGTTTTTGCAGCAAGTGTTTTGTGATGTGATATGGCCAAAGGATGTGATGAATGATATATGTGATGTATGAGATGATCATGTTCTTGTAATAGGAATCACGACTTGCATGTCGATGAGTATGACAACCGGCAGGAGCCATAGGAGTTGTCTTTATTTATTTATGACCTGCGTGTCAACATAAACGTCATGTAATTACTTTACTTTATTGCTAAAGCGTTAGCCATAGTAGTAGAAGTAATAGATGACGAGACAACTTCAAGAAGACACGATGATGGAGATCATGATGATGGAGATCATGGTGTCATGCCGGTGACAACGATGATCATGGAGCCCCGAAGATGGAGATCAAAAGGAGCAAATGATATTGGCCATATCATGTCACTATTTGATTGCATGTGATGTTTATCATGTTTTACATCTTATTTGCTTAGAACGACGGTAGCTTAAATAAGATGATCCCTCGTAATAATTTCAAGAAAGTGTTCCCCCTAACTGTGCACCGTTGCGAAGGTTCGTTGTTTCGAAGCACCACGTGATGATCGGGTGTGATAGATTCTAACGTTCGAATACAACGGGTGTAAGCCAGATTTACACACGCAATACACTTAGGTTGACTTGACGAGCCTAGCATGTACAGACATGGCCTCGGAACACAGAAGACCGAAAGGTCGAGCATGAGTCGTATAGAAGATACGATCAACATGAAGATGTTCACCGATGTTGACTAGTCCGTCTCACGTGATGATCGGACACGGCCTAGTTGACTCGGATCATGTTTCACTTAGATGACTAGAGGGATGTCTATCTGAGTGGGAGTTCATTGAGTAATTTGATTAGATGAACTTAATTATCATGAACTTAGTCTAAAATCTTTACAATATGTCTTGTAGATCAAATGGCCCACGTTGTCCTCAACTTCAACGCGTTCCTAGAGAAAACCAAGCTGAAAGATGATGGCAGCAACTATACGGACTGGGTCCGGAACCTGAGGATCATCCTCATAGCTGCCAAGAAAGATTATGTCCTAGAAGCACCGCTAGGTAACGCACCTGTCCCAGAGAACCAAGACGTTATGAACGCTTGGCAGTCACGTGCTGATGATTACTCCCTCGTTCAGTGCGGCATGCTTTACAGCTTAGAACCGGGGCTCCAAAAGCGTTTTGAGAGACACGGAGCATATGAGATGTTCGAAGAGCTGAAAATGGTTTTCCAAGCTCATGCCCGGGTCGAGAGATATGAAGTCTCCGACAAGTTCTTCAGCTGTAAGATGGAGGAAAATAGTTCTGTCAGTGAGCACATACTCAAAATGTCTGGGTTGCATAACCGCTTGACTCAGCTGGGAGTTAATCTCCCGGATGACGCGGTCATTGACAGAATCCTTCAGTCGCTTCCACCGAGCTACAAGAGCTTTGTGATGAACTTCAATATGCAGGGGATGGAAAAGACCATTCCTGAGGTATATTCAATGCTGAAATCAGCAGAGGTGGAAATCAAAAAGGAACATCAAGTGTTGATGGTGAATAAAACCACTAAGTTCAAGAAAGGCAAGGGTAAGAAGAACTTCAAGAAGGACGGCAAGGGAGTTGCCGCGCCCGGTAAGCAAGCTGCCGGGAAGAAGCCAAAGAATGGACCCAAGCCCGAGACTGAGTGTTTTTATTGCAAGGGAAGTGGTCACTGGAAGCGGAACTGCCCCAAATACTTAGCGGACAAGAAGGCCGGCAACACTAAAGGTATATGTGATATACATGTAATTGATGTGTACCTTACCAGTACTCGTAGTAGCTCCTGGGTATTTGATACCGGTGCGGTTGCTCACATTTGTAACTCAAAGCAGGAGCTGCGGAATAAACGGAGACTGGCGAAGGACGAGGTGACGATGCGCGTCGGGAATGGTTCCAAGGTCGATGTGATCGCCGTCGGCACGCTGCCTCTACATTTACCTACGGGATTAGTTTTAAACCTCAATAATTGTTATTTAGTGCCAGCTTTGAGCATGAACATTGTATCAGGATCTCGTTTAATTCGAGATGGCTACTCATTTAAATCCGAGAATAATGGTTGTTCTATTTATATGAGAGATATGTTTTATGGTCATGCTCCGTTGGTGAATGGTTTATTCTTAATGAATCTCGAGCGTAATGTTACACATATTCATAGTGTGAATACCAAAAGATGTAAGGTTGATAATGATAGTCCCACATACTTGTGGCACTGCCGCCTTGGTCACATAGGTGTCAAACGCATGAAGAAGCTCCATGCAGATGGACTTTTGGAGTCTCTTGATTACGAATCATTTGACACGTGCGAACCATGCCTCATGGGTAAAATGACCAAGACTCCGTTCTCAGGAACAATGGAGCGAGCAACCAACTTATTGGAAATCATACATACTGATGTGTGCGGTCCAATGAGTGTTGAGGCTCGCGGTGGCTATCGTTATGTTCTCACCCTCACTGATGACTTGAGTAGATATGGGTATGTCTACTTAATGAAACACAAGTCTGAGACCTTTGAAAAGTTCAAGGAATTTCAGAGTGAGGTTGAGAATCAACGTGACAGGAAAATCAAGTTCTTGCGATCAGATCGTGGGGGAGAATACTTGAGTCACGAATTTGGCACACACTTAAGAAAATGTGGAATAGTTTCACAACTCACGCCGCCTGGAACACCTCAGCGTAATGGTGTGTCCGAACGTCGTAATCGCACTCTATTGGATATGGTGCGATCTATGATGTCTCTTACCGATCTACCGCTGTCATTTTGGGGCTATGCTTTAGAGACTGCCGCATTCACTTTAAATAGGGCTCCGTCGAAATCCGTTGAGACGACACCGTATGAATTATGGTTTGGGAAGAAACCTAAGCTGTCGTTTCTAAAAGTTTGGGGATGCGATGCTTATGTCAAGAAACTTCAACCTGAAAAGCTCGAACCCAAATCGGAAAAATGCGTCTTCATAGGATACCCTAAAGAAACTATTGGGTATACCTTCTACCTCAGATCCGAAGGCAAGATCTTTGTTGCCAAGAATGGGTCCTTTCTAGAGAAAGAGTTTCTCTCGAAAGAAATAAGTGGGAGGAAAGTAGAACTTGATGAAGTATTACCTCTTGAACCGGTAAGTGGCGCAGCTCAAGAAAATGTTCCTGAGGTGCCTGCACCGACTAGAGAGGTAGTTGATGATGATGATCATGAAACTTCAGATCAAGTTGCTACTGAACTTCGTAGGTCCACAAGGACACGTTCCGCACCAGAGTGGTACGGCAACCCTGTCTTGTAAATCATGTTGTTAGACAACGGTGAACCTTCGAACTATGAAGAAGCGATGGCGGGCCCGGATTCCGACAAATGGCTGGAAGCCATGAAATCCGAGATAGGATCCATGTATGAAAACGAAGTATGGACTTTGACTGACTTGCCCGATGATCGGCGAGCCATAGAAAATAAATGGATCTTTAAGAAGAAGACAGACGCGGATGGTAACATAACCATCTATAAAGCTCGGCTTGTCGCTAAGGGTTATCAACAAGTTCAAGGGGTTGACTACGATGAGACTTTCTCACCCGTAGCGAAGCTGAAGTCCGTCCGAATCATGTTAGCAATTGCCGCATTCTATGATTATGAGATATGGCAAATGGACGTCAAAACGGCATTCCTTAATGGTTTCCTTAAGGAAGAATTGTATATGATGCAGCCGGAAGGTTTTGTCGATCCTAAGAATGCTGACAAGGTGTGCAAGCTCCAACGCTCGATTTATGGGCTGGTGCAAGCATCTCGGAGTTGGAACATTCGTTTTGATGAGATGATCAAAGCGTTTGGGTTTACGCAGACTTATGGAGAAGCCTGCATTTACAAGAAAGTGAGTGGGAGCTCTGTAGCATTTCTCATATTGTATGTGGATGACATACTGTTGATGGGAAATGATATAGAATTCTTGGAAAGCATAAAGGCCTACTTGAACAAGTGTTTTTCAATGAAGGATCTTGGAGAAGCTGCTTATATATTAGGCATCAAGATCTATAGAGATAGATCGAGACGCCTCATTGGTCTTTCACAGAGTACGTACCTTGACAAGATATTGAAGAAGTTCAAAATGGATCAGTCAAAGAAGGGGTTCTTGCCTGTATTGCAAGGTACGAGATTGAGCACGGCTCAATGCCCGACCACGGCAGAAGATAGAGAAAAGATGAGTGTCGTCCCCTATGCCTCGGCCATAGGGTCTATCATGTATGCTATGCTGTGTACCAGACCTGATGTAAACCTTGCCGTAAGTTTGGTAGGAAGGTACCAAAGTAATCCCGGCATGGAACACTGGACAGCGGTCAAGAATATCCTGAAGTACCTGAAAAGGACTAAGGATATGTTTCTCGTTTATGGAGGTGACGAAGAGCTCGTCGTAAAGGGTTACGTCGATGCTAGCTTCGACACAGATCTGGATGACTCTAAGTCACAAACCGGATACGTGTATATTTTGAATGGTGGGGCAGTAAGCTGGTGCAGTTGCAAGCAAAGCGTTGTGGCGGGATCTACATGTGAAGCGGAGTACATGGCAGCCTCGGAGGCAGCACAAGAAGCAGTCTGGGTGAAGGAGTTCATTACCGACCTAGGAGTCATACCCAATGCGTCGGGCCCGATGACTCTCTTCTGTGACAACACTGGAGCTATTGCCCTTGCCAAGGAGCCCAGGTTTCACAGGAAGACCAGGCATATCAAGCGTCGCTTCAACTCCATTCGTGAAAGTGTTCAAAATGGAGACATAGAGATTTGTAAAGTACATACGGACCTGAATGTGGCAGATCCGTTGACTAAACCTCTCCCTAGAGCAAAACATGATCAACACCAGAACTGCATGGGTGTTCGATTCATCACAATGTAACTAGACTATTGACTCTAGTGCAAGTGGGAGACTGTTGGAAATATGCCCTAGAGGCAATAATAAAATGGTTATTATTATATTTCTTTGTTCATGATAATTGTCTATTGTTCATGCTATAATTGTGTTATCCGGAAATCGTAATACATGTGTGAATACATAGACCACAACACGTCCCTAGTGAGCCTCTAGTTGACTAGCTCGTTGATCAAAAGATAGTCATGGTTTCCTGACTATGGACATTGGATGTCATTGATAACGGGATCACATCATTAGGAGAATGATGTGATGGACAAGACCCAATCCTAAGCATAGCTCAAAGATCGTGTAGTTCGTTTGCTGTAGCTTTTCCGAATGTCAAGTATCATTTCCTTAGACCATGAGATTGTGCAACTCCCGGATACCGTAGGAGTGCCTTGGGTGTGCCAAACGTCACAACGTAACTGGGTGACTATAAAGGTACACTACAGGTATCTCCGAAAGTGTCTGTTGGGTTGGCACGAATCGAGACTGGGATTTGTCACTCCGTATGACGGAGAGGTATCTCTGGGCCCACTCGGTAATGCATCATCATAATGAGCTCAATGTGACCAAGTGGTTGATCACGGGATCATGCATTACGGCACGAGTAAAGTGACTTGCCGGTAACGAGATTGAACGAGGTATTGGGATACCGACGATCGAGTCTCGGGCAAGTAACGTACCGATTGACAAAGGGAATTGTATACGGATTGATTGAATCCTCGACATCGTGGTTCATCCGATGAGATCATCGTGGAGCATGTGGGAGCCAACATGGGTATCCAGATCCCGCTGTTGGTTATTGACCGGAGAGGCGTCTCGGTCATGTCTGCATGTCTCCCGAACCCGTAGGGTCTACACACTTAAGGTTCGGTGACGCTAGGGTTGTAGAGATATTAGTATGCAGTAACCCGAAAGTTGTTCGGAGTCCCGGATGAGATCCCGGACGTCACGAGGAGTTCCGGAATGGTCCGGAGGTAAAGATTTATATATAGGAAGTCCAGTTTTGGCCATCGGGAAGGTTTCGGGGGTCGCCGGTATTGTATCGGGACCACCGGAAGGGTCCCAGGGGTCCACCGGGTGGGGCCACCTATCCCGAAGGGCCCCATGGGCTGAATTGGGAGGGGAACCAGCCCCTAGTGGGCTGGTGCGCCCCCCCTTGGGCCTCCCCTGCGCCTAGGGTTGGGAAACCCTAGGGGTGGGGGCGCCCCCCACTTGGCTTGGGGGGGGAAGCCACCCCTTGGCCGCCGCCCCCTTGGAGATCCATCTCCTAGGGCTGGCGCCCCCCAAGGCCCCTATATAAAGAGGGGGGAGGGAGGGCAGCCGCACCCCTTGCTCTTGGCGCCTCCCTCTCCCTCTGTAACACCTCTCCTCCCCGCTTGCGCTTGGCGAAGCCCTGCCGGGATCCTGTTGCATCCACCACCACGCCGTCGTGCTGCTGGATCTTCATCAACCTCTCCTTCTCCCTTGCTGGATCAAGAAGGAGGAGACGTCTTCCCAACCGTACGTGTGTTGAACGCGGAGGTGTTGTCCGTTCGGCACTTGGTCATCGGTGATTTGGATCACGACGAGTACGACTCCATCAACCCCGTTCTCTTGAACACTTCCGCGCACGATCTACAAGGGTATGTAGATGCACTCCTCTCTCCCTCGTTGCTAGATGACTCCATAGATTGATCTTGGTGATGCGTAGAAAATTTTAAAATTCTGCTACGTTCCCCAACAGTATTCGGTTCTCCCGATAACTTCCGAAGCGAAACATTAACTTATCACATCGCTCCATTCCGAAGTGATTATCAAGCACTACTAGGAAGGGCGGCTTTCGCTCGTTTTAACACAATACCGGATTATGCTTTTATCAAGCTCAAGATCCCGGTCCATGTGGCATCATCACAGTTAGCGGAAATACCAAACATTTTTTACGTACGGAAGAGGACGCGGCGGCTCTAACAGCCGCGAACTAGATGGCCTCACCAACCAGGAAAAATGGAAGGTCGTCAAGACCACGGACACGGTTAGTCAAATCCGGCGTTCCATCATAATTTCATGAGATTGTTTTTCGAACCCTCATAAAATGATACCAGGGGCTTCCCGCGTGTAATTAGGGCCAACCCGGCTCAACTTGGTTTCTCTTGAATTTTCATAGTTCATTGATAATAACCAGCTCTTCTTTTTTGGCACGACAACTTTCACCTAAGCTCTTTCCTTTTGCAGATGACAATCGTGCTACATTCGTCTAGGACACGGCACAACAGAGACGCAGGCGCAGACGTGCAGCAGGGACCCGCCCAAAGTTTCTTTTTAGATTAAGACCCTGCGTAAACCTTTTTACTGTCTCTTGTTGCTCACATCCTCCGGATACTCCACACAACCGAGAAGGATGCCGGCGTTATTGGCATGTGGCCACGCCAGGATTTTGCACGTACCTGGACACATGGGGTTTCTTATTAAGGGCATTGTTTAGCCCGGTATATGTTATAAAGACCGAACACCTTAGGGAGTGTTCGGCATCGCGAGTTTGGCCCTATATGCATCAGCTCCGAATCATGTCTTTGGTCAAATGTTGGGTTTGCCCGGCTCCCACATTTTGGTACCTTACATTCCGTTATATCGGCTAAGGTAGCACTGGGAGAACTACTGGGATTGTGCCCTGGTTCATCCGGATGAGCACCTCAGTAGAGAAAGCCGAAAACTGACTGTCATGATATAGTGGGAGACCGGTCAACCACTCGATGACTCATCAGAATCTTTGGGATTCCTCCACATTAACGAAGGGTCGTTTCGCCGTCATGTACGTACGCGCCCCGTATTCGGACGAGCGCAGAAGTACCAGGGGCTATATAGTAGCCCCATTGTCAAACTCCTATGGCTAAGTGAAAGTGTTAAAGCAATATAGTCCGATTGCCTCGTTTGCTACGCTATCACCTCCTTAACGGACCAAGACGTTGGATCAAGTGTGGATATGCATCTTTTGCTAACACCCCCGCATTATATGCGTGGGGGCGGAAGCCGACGACTGCAAACTTTTAGGTTATACACATATATACATAAACAGCCGCACAGGAGGCACCATAGTACTTTCGGGCAAAAGTATAAATACAACCTTGATAATTCAATAAAACATTGTTTTTACAATGGGAATACATGTCACTTGAACATAACATTCTTCGAGCACTGAGCCTCTATCGAACAAGCGCCTTCAAGAACTTCTTCAAAGTAGTGCTCGGCAGCCACTCGGCCTACGGCCAAACCCTGTGTCGCAACAGTGGTGGCCTCCATCTCCACCCAGTATGTCTTGACATGGGCAAAGGCCATCCGCGCACCCTCTATGCACGCCGATCTCTTTACAGCATCGATGTGTGGCACAACACCAAGGAATTGTTGCACTAAGCTAAAGTAGCTATTCAGCCTTGGCCCTCCCGGCCATAGGTGATCCACAACGGACCTCATGGCAAGTCCGGACAACCTATGGAGCTCGGCCCACTCATCCAATCGCTCATTCAACAGCAGCGGATGGACTGGAGCGTGGAACTATGACCAGAACAGCTTTTCCACTTCGGGACCTTTCTGATCCTTGAAGTACTCGGCTGCATCAGCAGCACTTGCAGCCAAATCCATGTACGCGTCCGCAGAACTCCATAGCCGGTCCAGAGGAGCATACTTCGGATCTCCAAACTTAGTCTGCAACAAGAAGGGCTTCCCAGACACGATATCTGCAGCTTGATTCAGCTCCTCCTTCGTCGCTCTAATTTTGGAGCGGCCTTCCTTGGCAACCACCCGGGCCTTCTCCAGGTCCGTCGCCTTTGCCCGGTTCTCTTCTTCAAGAAGCTGGTAACGGTCAGCGACATATTTTAACTCTACATCCATCTTGGCTATTTTTTCCTTGCTCTCGCAATGCGCGGCCTGTTCGGCCCTTAATTCTTCGGCCTCCTTTAAAGCGGTCGCGTTGCTACTCCTTGCTTGCTCCTTCGCTCGGGCAAGCTCCGCCCAAAGGGTCTCCACGGTGGCAGCTCCATCTGCAGTCACAACACATTAAAGATACTGACATCATGCTACTCTTATTATGTGACGATCACCAGAAAAATCACTCACCCTGTGCCTCGTCAAGCCGCTTATTGACAAGCACGATGTCGGCATCTGCCGCATCAAGTTGCCGCTTTAGCTCGGCAAAACCATCAGTCCGGCTAGCCACCGGAGCTTCAACCACCTACACATAAAGGCGGTCTGGTTATTACCTGGGACTATGATCCTCTGTTTGCCGCCGTTTTCGATGACAACCAGAGTCTCAGGGGCTACTATCTGCATAGGGCATATCTAACGTATGCGGTACTATTAAAAACATACATTATTTCACGTACCTCGAAGCCTTTCAGCAGACTCATGAAGGCTTCATGCAAACCGCTTTCAGCGGATGAAATCCATTCAATTACCGTACCCATTAGTGTACGATGCGCTTCCGGGACGGCCGCTTGCCCCAGAAGATCCTTCAGCGCGTTTGACCGCACACTATATGGACCCTTGATGTCGCTCTCCTTAGGAGCCGGATACTGGGGATTCTGGGCAGCCAAAGGGTTATCCTCTGGCCCTAGTAGATCCGGAGATACCCTTCGCGACGACACTTCAAGGTCGCCCGCTTCTTGAGAAGGGGTGTCCGGGGGAGGCGTTTCGCTCTCCATCATTTCCGGAAGAAGATCCCCCGAAGATGAACTCTGTCGAGAAGGGCTACGATCCGGACTACAATTTATAAGCATCGGTTATTGTCTTTGGAAGTAAGGTAGGATGTTTTCACTATTAAGTACTTTTCGATTACTTACAGCTCGGTAGAGGGCTGATCCCCACGCGGACATTGTGCGGCAAGAATACCCTCCGAGGTAGGACCCTCTGATGAAGATTTCTTCTCCCGTTTTGAAACCTTAGTTTCTGGATCTTCAGAGGTAGTCCTCTTCCTTCCCCGGGAGGGAGAATGTCAGATTCTTCCCTTTGATTGTCCTCCCTTGCGGAGGTGCTCATTCCCCCGGCTGGAATAAGTAGCGAGTGAGGCCCGCTTTCGCCCTCTTTATTCCCCCCCCATCATCTTCCTTTGAGACACTGGATAAGGCGCCAGGCTCGAGCATCTTGTCCAATACCGGATTGTCCAAGCCCTCAGGAAGGGGGCCGAACACCTGATCATCATCGCCTTTGTTATCCAGTCCTGGTCAAAGAGCGGCACTTTAGAATGATGCCATGATAAATGAAAGGACAGCAGGTTTGGCATGGGATTACTTACTTGGGCAGCAGGGCGGTTGCAGCTCAGGCCCACATCCTCGGTGGTGTCCCGACACTCTATTTGGGGTCCGAAGAACGATTTGTACATCTCTTCGTGCGTCATGCCGAGGAAATGCTGAATAACTCGCGGTCCTTCCGGGTTGAATTCCCACATGCGGAGGGGCCGGCGTTTGCAAGGTTGGACTCGATGAACCAGCATAACTTGCATTACCATAACCAGACTGAAGTCTCCCTTGAAGAGATCTCGGATACGGCTCTGCAGTATTGGCACGTCCTTGGCTGGACCCCAGCTCAGCCCCCTGCTAATCCATGACATCAGTTGTGGTGGGGGGCCCGAGCGGAAGGCGGGGGCAGCTACCCACTTGGCATTTCAGGGAGCTGTGATGTAAAACCACTCCCGCTGCCACAATCCGGACACCTCTGGGAAGGAACCCTCTGGCCATGGAGCATCAGCGATCTTGCTTATTAAAGCACCTCCGCACACTGCGTGCTGCCCCTCGATCATCTTCGGCTTCACATCGAAGGTCTTGAGCCA
Source organism: Triticum aestivum (assembly GCF_018294505.1). NCBI lineage: Eukaryota > Viridiplantae > Streptophyta > Magnoliopsida > Poales > Poaceae > Triticum > Triticum aestivum. The sequence continues at coordinate 348,489,742 of NC_057803.1, read as the reverse complement.
CAGGCCGAAGTGAGGGGTAATGCGTAGGAAGGCCTCACATACAACAATAAATGACGAGATGTGAAGAAGGGAATTCAGGGCCAGATCGTGAAAATCCAGCCAGTAATAGAACATAAGACCCCTAACAGAGGGATCCAAAGCGAGGCCTAGCCCTCGGAGGAAGTGGGAGACGAACACAACGCTCTCGTTGGGTTCGGAGTAGGGACGACCTGCCCTCGGGTGGGCAGCCTATGCGGAATTTCGGCGGTCAGATATCTGGCCTCCCTCAACTTCTTGATGTCCTCCTCTGTGACGGAGGAAGGCATCCACCAACCTTGAAGGTTGGATCCGGACATAGTTGAAGGTCTGAAGCACCTGACCTGAGATTTGGGTGCTAGAACTCGAGGCGGGGGAGGGATTCGATTGAGCACGGGAGGAAAAAAAGAAAAAGCCTCGTCCCCTTTATAAAGAGGGTGAATATCAGGCATCCTCCTCGTGGCCGTTTGGGACTTACCTAAGATCTAGGAGTCATACCAACAGGCACGGTTGGGTTACCCACGTTTGTATTGATGAGAATCCCGTGATAAGGGGGACACGATCTCTGCTTTGACAAGACGTGTCAAGAAAACCGCCTCGCGTTATGTGCGGAGCTGGTTGAGGGAAACGGTTTGGATAATGACCGGGTCATGGCGTGATGTCATGCTGTCAAAACGTGTAAGCAGATTAGATTTGTGGAAATATTATTCTCTCTACAGTGGTATGTGGAACTTATTTTGCAGGGTTGGACACTGTCCTTGTATTCAAACTCTTCCATGGTGTATTCGGAGGAGGAACCCGCCTTGCAATGCCAAAGACAACATTGCGCACCGGACTCATCATCATTGAAGCCTGGTTCAGGGGCTACTGAGGGAGTCCTGGATTAGGGGGTCTCCGGACAGCCGGACTATATCCTTTGGCCGGACTGTTGGACTATGAAGGTACAAGATTGAAGACTTCGTCTCGTGTCTGGATGGGACTCTACTTGGCGTGGAAGGCAAGCTAGGCAATACGGATATATATATCTCCACCTTTATAACCCTAGCCCCCTCCGGTGTCTATATAAACCAGAGGGTTTTAGTCCGTAGGACAACATACAATCATACCATAGGCTAGCTTCTAGGGTTTAGCCTCTTTGATCTCGTGGTAGATCAACTCTTGTAATACTCATATCATCAAGAACAATCAAGCAGGACGTAGGGTATTACCTCCATCAAGAGGGCCCGAACCTGGGTAAACATCGTGTCCCCTGCCTCCTGTTACCATCCACCTTAGACCCACAGTTCGGGACCCCCTACCGAGATCTGCTAGTTTTGACACCAACATAGAGTCTATCACACCCGATCATCATGTGGTCTCTCAACATGATGAACTGTCGCAACGGTGCATACTCGGGAAGAACACTTATACCTTGAAATTTTAGTTTTTATGGGATCATCTTATAATGCTACCTCCGTACTAAGCAAAATAAGATGCATAAAAGATAAACATTACATGAAATCAAAATATGTGACATGATATGGCCATCATCATCTTGTGCTTTTGATCTCCATCTCCAAAGCATCGTCATGATCTCCATCGTCACCGGCTCGACACCTTGATCTCCATCGTAGCATCGTGGTCGTCTCGCCAACTATTGCTTCTACAACTATCGCTAACGCATAGTGATAAAGTAAAGCAATTACATGGCGTTTGCATTTCATACAATAAAGAGACAACCATAAGGCTCCTCCGGTTGCCAGATATCTTACAAAACATGATCATCTCATACAATAACATATATCACATCATGTCTTGACCATATCACATCACAACATACTCTGCAAAAACAAGTTAGATATCCTCTACTTTGTTGTTGCAAGTTTTACGTGGTTGCTACGGGCTTCTAGCAAAAACCGTTCTTACCTATGCATCAAAACCACAATAGTGATTTATCGACTTTGCTGTTTTAACCTTCAAAAAGGACCGGCCGCAGTCAAATTCGATTCAACTAAAGTAGGAGAAACAGACACCTGCCAGCCACCTTTATGCAAAACTAGTTGCATGTCTGTCGGTGGAACCGGTCTCATGAACATGGTCATGTAAGGTTGGTCTGGGCCGCTTCATCCAACAATACCACCAAATCAAAATAAGACATGGGTGGTAAGCAGTATGACGATCACCACCCACAACTGATTGTGTTCTACTCATGCATATCATCTACGTATAGACATGGCTCGGATGCCACTGTTGGGAAACGTAGCATGCAATTTCAAAAAAAATCCTATGCTCACGCAAGATCTATCTAGTAGATGCATAGAAACAAGAGGGGGAGAGAGTGTCCATGTACCCTCGTAGACCGAAAGCGGAAGCGTTTGACAACGCGGTTGATGTAGTCGAACTTCTTCTAGCTCTGACCAATCAATCACCGAACGTACGGCACCTCCGAGTTCTGCACACGTTCAGCTCGATGACGTCCCTCACCTTCTTGATCTAGCAAGGTGTCGGGGAAGTAGATGAGTTCCGTCAGATGACGGCGTCGTGACGACGACGGTGAAGTGATTCTCGCAGGGCTTCGCCTAGGCATCGCAAAACTATGACCGGGGTGTAAACTGTGAAGAGTGGCGCCGCACACGACTAACAATTGTTGGTGTGTGTTCTAGGCGCCCCCTCCCCACGTATATATAGGTAGGAGGGGGAGGGGATCAGCCATGGGCCGCCCCAAGTAGGAGGAATCTTGCTTGGGGTCCTCCCCCAATTCGGCCTCCCCCTTCCTTTTTTGCCGGAGAGAAAAGGGAAGGGTGAAGGGAGAAAGGAAAGGGGGCCGACCCCCCCCCCTTGTTCCTGCATAAGGGGGGCACCCCTTGTGGGTCGGTGTGCTCCCCTCTTATAGCCCATATGGCCCATATCTTCCCCCTGGGGTTCCGGTAACCCACCCCCGGTACTCTGATAAATACACGATACAATCCGAAACACTTCCAGTGTCCGAATACTATCATCCTATATATCAATCTTTACCTCTCGACCAGTTCAAAACTCCTCGTCATGTCCGTGATCTCATCCGGGACTCCGAACCACATTCGATCACCAAATCACATAAGTCATATAATACTAAATCATCATCGAACATTAAAGCGTGCGGACCCTACGGGTTCGAGAACTATGTAGACATGACTGAGACACCTCTCCGGTGAATAACCAATAGCGGAACCTGGATGCTCATATTGGCTCCTACATATTCTATGAAGATCTTTATCAGTCGAACCGTAATGACAACATACATTATTCCCTTTATCATCGGTATGTTACTTGCCCGAGATTCGATTGTCGGTATCTTCATACCTAGTTCAATCTTGTTACTGGCAAGTCTCTTTACTTGTTCCGTAATACATCATTTGTAACTAACTCATTAGTCACTTTGATTGCAAGGCTTCTTATGATGTGCATTACCGAGAGGGCCTAGAGATACCTCTCCGATACTCGGAGTGACAAATCCCAATCTCGATCTATGCCAACCCAACAAACACCTTCAGAGATACCTGTAGAGCATCTTTATAATTACCCAGTTACGTTGTGACGTTTGATAGCACATAAGGCACTCCTCCGGTATCCGTGAGTTGCATAATCTCATAGGCGAAGGAATATGTATTTGACATGAAGAAAGTATTAGCAATAAAACTGAACGATCAATATGCTAAGCTAACGGATGGGTCATGTCTATCACATCATTCTCCTAATTATGATCCCGTTATCAAATGACAATTCATGTCCATGGTTAGGAAACCTTAACCATCTTTGATAACGAGCTAGTCAAGTAGAGGCTCACTAGGGACACAATGTTTGTCTATGTATTCACACATGTATTAAGGTTTCCGATCAATACAATTCTAGCATGAATAATAAACATTTATCATGAATAAGAAAATATAAAATAACAACTTTATTATGGCCTCTAGGGCATATTTCCTCCATACCCAGCATGTACTAGTATAACAGTGGGCCAAAAGGCCCAATTTGAGAAAACCATAGTGAATCTAAAAAAAGAATAAACTAGCGTAAGAATTTCCATGGCCCGCTACAGAAAACTACAATGTGCACATGATTTCATACGAACACAGGGGACATAATTCTTTTTATTATGAATCAAAAAACATCCGGGAACTAAAAGCCAAACTAAATTGCGAAGCCTCTGAAATAAATTTGTAATGTCTCTGGAAATAAATTTCTCATGGTCCAAGAAAAATAAATTGCCATGGTGAAAATAAATTTGCCATTAGCTAGCAACGTTTGCTTAAAATTTGTATTATACCGTTTATCTAGATATTGGTGAAAAACATAAAAAATAGGGTGTTTAACATGTCAAACTAACAAAAAAATTGGTTTCCCTGAAAATTGCCATGTTTTTATATTTTCATTGTCAAGAAACAAAAGAAATCACACACATGAAATTTCCATGATAAAAAAATAAACAAAAATGCCATGCCACTGAAAATAAAATTGCCATGTTATTAAAAATAAGATTGCCATCCACTACAAAATAAAATTTGCATCTTTTAAAAAATAAAATACCATGCTCCTAAAAAATAAAATTGCCATGAAATAATTGATAAGTTTTTATTTGTTCCAAAGAATTGCCATGAATTAGAAAGTTTTATGTCACGATTGAATTAATGAAATTGCCATGTTACATACATGTATATTTGCCAAGGTAGGTCTACTATATTTGCCATGGTAACTCTAATATATTTTCCATAATCCAATTAATAAAACTTCATGACATTAAAAATGAAAATGTCATGTTATTAATGAGTAAGATAAATTTAGGAAGTTGCCATGGGCACATGAAAAATATTCTATTTGATCCAAAGAATTTCCATGAACTAGTTTATGTCATGCTACATACGTACATATATTTGCCATAATCAAATTAATAAAGTGCCATGATCCAATTAATAAAATTGTCATGCTATATACATGTATATTTGCCAATGTAAGTTTACTTAATTTGCCATGGTAACTCTAATGTATTTACTATGATCCAATTAATAAAATTGCCATGACATTAAAAATAAAATTTTCGTGCTATTAATGAAAAATTAGGAAGTTGCCATGGGCGCATGAAAAATTCCGTAGGAATTTTGTTTTCTCAGAAACAAGGCAAAATTAGGGATTTGCCAAGCTACATAAGATAAATTTGCCGCATGTCCGATAATTGCCAATAGTATCTACAAATGAAAATGACATGATGGAGTGAATTTGCCATGGAATCTAGAATAAAAAATGTCAAGATGAATACAATTTTTTTCCATGGTCCAATTCAAACAAAATACAGCCCTAGAAAAAAAAACAAAGAAAACTAGATGGTATGATGCCATGATCCTAAAGAACACACATCATGGCAAAAAACGTGAATAAAATTGCCATGATGCACACACCACTTGGCGTGATGCAAAAACACACCATGACGACAAAAAATGTGTCTAAAATACGAAAAAGGGTTTCCCCCGCTTTATATTATAAAGTAACAACCACTTACATCCAAAGCATCGATACAAACGCACACCACACAAACCCAAGGCGAGATACAAGAAAGCCGGGCAATGAAACACATCCTCAGCGACAACCAAACACCTACAAGATGTGCAACAAGGAACCGCTTAGCGCCGACGGAGGCCACCAAGAGCAATCGTTCGGGAGGGTATGTGACGAACCACGCCGGACCGAGGGTTCCAAGACGATGCCTCCAAGAAGAGTACGACCACGGAACGTCGCCACCGTCCGATCCTCAAATCAAGTTTTCACCCGGAACGAGACGAAGGAGAATGAGCACAACGACGGAGCCTACGAGAAACACGACATCCGCAAACGCCGCCACCGTCGTCCAGTGCACGAACTGGACAGGTGATGAACCCCGATGCTTCAATCCCTTCGTCGCATCCCCGATCCGCCAACCACTCGCAGCCATGCCGCCCAAGCAGCCATGCTTGTGTGCCCGCAACCGAGACGCGCAGTCCGCCCACGACATACGCACCTCCCACCGCCAGGACCGCCGCCCTGCCACCAGACCACCGCGACAACCACCAAAGAGCACACCTTTGGCCAGATCTACGCCCCCAGCCGACTCCGAAGCCACCGGCGGACACCTTGCCACGAGAGGAACCGCGACCATATGCCGGTCCGGGGGAAGGAGGGGGTGACGGAGCAGCCCAAGGCCAAGATCGGCAACGGGGCACATGGAGGCGTCCCCGTCCACCAGCCAACCTCCCCCCGAAACCATGTTCGCCCCTGAAGCCATAGGCCCGGACTAGCCGGGGCGCACCGGCCGCCGCTGGACGCTGAAGAAGGGGAAGGGGACCAGATCGGCCGCCGCCGCGCCTAAGGGAAGCCAGCAGGAAGGTCTCCCCGTGCCGAGCGCCGCCGTCCTGCCGCAAAGGGCCCGGCTGAAAGGGGACGCCCACCGCCACCGCTGCCGCGCCGCCCCCCTCCCCCACCCGAGCCACGGAGAGAGGGCCGCCCGCGACCCGGCCGAGCTCGACCCGCAGCGCCAGAGTCGACGTCGGGGCGCTGCAGGGGAGCAGCCGCCGCCGACACCACCCACCGGCCTGCACCGCCTCCATGCCGCCTGTCACGCCGCCGCCACGCCACCGTCGCTGGCCCACGCCGGAGCACCGTTGCGCCGCCGTGCCCGGCAACGAGCACCGCGTCCCGGCCCAAGAGATCCGGCCCGCGCCGTTCCCCCCGCGCGAGAAGACAAGAGGACCTCGCCGCCGCTGGCGACGACCGGGCTTCGCCCGCTCGCGCCCCCTGGCGGCGGCGAGGAGGAGGGGAGGGTGGGCGGCGACGCTAGATTTAGCCTCCCGGACGCTCGCGGGAACGTCGCGGAAGGAGGGAAAGGGAAAGACCCTCACAACCAATCCTGAATACAGCAAATGTGTCTAAAATTGCCATGATGCACACACATTACTTGCCATAATGTGAAAAAACACGTTTAGGCAAATTGTATGTCAAATTGCCATGGTAGAAAAATGTATATAAACTTGCCACAATGCTTACAAACTGGAGTATTTGCCATGATACTCGAGGAACACATCATGGTGACACGCTAACTCACCACAATGCTCAAAACATGGCAAATTCAAAAATTATGTGCTATGTTCATATGGCAAAAACAGAAAAAGATTGATAATTTTGTCACTAAAAATTTCAACTGCTCACAAATGTCGTCGCTCCTTTATACACAATGCTAAAAAATGCCACTAGGCATCATTACTGTCAGCTCAAAACGCATTTACTATATATTATAATAATCAAAATACCCATAGACCAACATGTCAGCTCTCCCTCTATCTCACTATGATAAAGCTTAGGTCCCACTCGATTCCCAACAACATCTTATTTTTCTCTAAAATTATTTGATTGCTTACTGCTGACAAGTGAGGCTCTCCCTCTATCTCACTATGATAAAGCTTAGGTCCCACTCGATTCCCAACAGCATCTTATTTTTCTCTAAAATTATTTGCTTGCTTACTCCTGACAAGTAAGGCTCACATTTATCATTGTGAGACAGATAGAGTTGACATATGGTCCAAAAATATTTTGATCATATAACATGGTTAACGGGTCTGACCTGCCAGTGTCGATGTCTAATGGAATTTTGAGCAAACATCTAATAATATGATGGCATTTTTTAACTACCTAACGCATTTTTGAGCAAACGTCTCAGGGCATGACCAATGGAGGCGAAAAAAAGACAAGTGCTCCATCAAACACATAGGCATGGAAGGATTGAGGCTATTGCTCACACGCGTTCAGTCCAATGGTGGCTATGGTGGTGCTGCCTCACACCCGTCATCCTTTGGTCCCCATGTGTTCATCTTTTTCATTCTTCCTCCCCTTCTTTTCCTCTCCCTCCTTACTCTTTCCTTCTTTATCTGCTGAAGAACCCGAAGAACCCGTCTCCTCTGCAAGCTTCACCTGGCGCATGCAAGCAGCGGTCCTGCTGCCACAATGGCATCCGAGCCTAGTTGGCTTATGAAGCATCACCTTTGGGGCTACCCATTGGCCATGCCCTCATGAGACGATGATACTTTTGACCAGCTGTAACTTTCCTGGGCACCCGTCAGCACCTCACTTGGGCACCTCCGTCCCTCTCCTTGTGCACTGTTCGATTCTGTCCCACAAAAGTCTCTCGCCTCCCTCAATCCCCTTTGCCCCGCGTCGCCGAAACCCCCGCCTCCTCATCCTCCTCACGCCTCCAAGCCAAGCCAAGCCAAGGCCGTCGGTCTTCGCCGCCTCCTCCGACGGCCCCCTCCTCTACCCGTTCCTCACGCCCTTGAAGCGCCGGCCTGATGCGATTCTGTCCCTCGCTGTAATCAAGCCCTAGTCCGCTTCGATTATCGGCTCTCCGTGGGCAATCGAGAATTCCGCCGGATATTTCTTCTCCAATAACCTACCCAAGGTATCCCGAGCTAATGCTACTCCTACTACCCGTCTGTTTCCACCAAAAATAATTCGGGGGTTGAGCTCAGTCATCGGATTGGACGACATTTCTCCACTGATACGATCGATCCTCTCTCGCACGGCTTGATTTGCCTCCATTGGCAGGTATCGTTTCCAGGAGCCCTGCCCCCAGAGTAGCCAAGAGGCTGGCGTCGGGGGCCGATTTGCTGCTACTTTTGAGGAGTTGGTACCCTGTAGGTGGCCCGTCGGCTGCAGGGTCTTGGTTCGTGGAGTTCTTTTCAGGGCTTTTCTTGGGGATCATGGGAGCTTTCTGCTCGTGTTTGCAAGCCGATTACTCCGACCGCCATGGCAACCAGACTTCTGGTGCGTTTAGGAACTGCATGTGCCTCAGGTGTTTTACCCAGCAGCTGATCAACGCTGTAAGTCTCGTCCCGGTTGCTTGATTGCCATAGGGTTGGTGTGATAAAGATTAGTTCGTATGGCTGACTTCTAATTTTGGTCCTAGAAGATCACAATCTTTTAACGTCCAAGTACACATCCTTCTGTTTTTTGTTAAGCACAACCTGATGTGCAAAAGTAATTAAGCATCTGTATTGGATATCATTATACTGATTTCGATGGTAACAATGTGCTCTTCTGTCGGATTACATGGAGTCTCGGGCAAGATTTATCTCATTGTACGAGCACAAGAAAGAACAAATCAACAAGTATCTAGTTAACTACTGTCGCCTTGTTTATACACAACCTTTAGTTCTCTAGTAACTAGCCTTTTGCGGTGAACACCTGGTGTGAATGATAGCTGAAAGAAACCAAAAACATGACACAACCATTGCAAATTGTTTCTTGTTCCACTCACCTGCTGAATTTTCTGTCCCTTGTAATAAGTTAATTACTTTAACATGAATTGAGATTATACAGGCACAAAACCATTACATTTGTATCTCCTTTTTTCAGTACACTGTTTTATTCCGAGTTGGAACGGTCCACTCTGTTTCTCAAGCTATAGAAGCCACCCCGCTTGATTCATCTGAAAGTTCATTCGATACATATCGTTCACCTCCAAGACCACTGCCATATGATGATCCTAGATTCTCCCCTCCTCTGCGTGACTGGTTTGCATCAAGGCAGGATCCTTCAAGCCATTCACCAGAGGAATCAGAACCACTCAGACCAAATTATGATGAGGAAATAGAAACGATGAGTTCAGTCAACAAGCCAAGTAAAACAAACTATGACACAAAAATGAAAAGAAGCAGCTCTGCTTACGGAGATAAGTTGTCCCGAAAGGAATCTGGAAATTATTTCACCTACTTTTCTCCATCTACTGAAGATGAAGATGTCTGTCCAACATGTCTTGAAGGTAATGCTCACTAACTTTCAGTATATTAGTCTACCAGGAAGATGTCAAGTGAGTTTTGTACAGCGCATTAGTTTCATACAGTTAGCAAGACTTGAAGTAGAGCAGTCTAGAAACAATAAGCATTAGTTATGTTATATTGCATGACCGAATCTGATTCATCTTTCTGAACTTTTGTGGCACTAATTTAATTTCTTGGGTAACCCAATCATTCTATACATATTCCATTGCTTTAGAACACCGTGGATGTTAAATAAATTATTCAAATGTGTCGTAAATTTATGTTTATGCTGGTTAATTGAAATAAACTCCCAAATCAGATAACCTGATAGACCATTACCTATCTAATTTGCAGATTATACTTCGGAGAATCCTAGGATAGTAATGCAGTGCTCACATCACTTCCACCTTGGCTGTATCTATGAGTGGATGGAAAGAAGTGAGGCATGCCCTGTTTGTGGAAAGGTAACTTGGTTTTAGCTCTTTGTCCCAATGATCTATTATTACTATTTCCATATGCTGTTACACTTTGTTCTACTATGAGGTCAGTAGTCCATATCTACTTTGGAACAGTGTTGACATTACAGGACATGCCTTTGCATTTTACTTATTTAAGGTGTTGTATTTCTGTGTTTCTTTTTCGATAAAGGGGGACTTTATTATCTCAAATGTAGCATCAAGTGGATACAAAGCATTATGAGTAACACCCGGCCTCTGCATAATTAGGATGCACACAGCCAAATCCAGAAGTCTGACAAAAATTCATAAAATAAAAACCGGCAAATCGGTAACAAGTAGAGTCCTATAGACCGACACTATGCCTATGTCGAAGGGGGTGGCGGATCAATCTGTAGGTTATGCTGCCACCCATGTTGGGAAAAAACCTCCGTAGCCACATGCTCCAATCGCGTACACACCGCCATGAACAGCGGTTAGTACTTTGGCCGTTGTAGCATGGACCACGTACGTAGCGACTGCGTACACCGGAAAATAACCTGCAGAGGAGAAGCATTTTTGTCATTAAAAACCAAATCATGTCTACATAGCCAAAGGGACCAAATTAAGGCATACACTCCCACCTTGATTAGCGTTTTGAACCTATTTGTAATACCGTCCAACCAATGACCAAAAATATTGGCAACACTTGTGGGCGGATACAAATTTGACGCTATTTGGATGACTGACCACGTAGAACGGGCAAACTTGCATTGGAAAAATAGGTGTTTGATTGTCTCGTCATGAGTACAAAAAGAACACTTCTTACTCCCTGGCCAGTTGCGCCGTGCGAGGTTGTCTTTGGTTAGCACAACTCCCCTACGAAGAATACCACATGAAGATTTTCACTTCTAGTGGAATCTTAGACTTCCAAATTTTCTTATTATTACACGCTGGTACCTCAGTGTGCGTGAGTGCACAGTACATAGTCTACTGTGAAAGACCCTAATATAGTAAGGTTCCAGTGAAACACATCCTGGCCTTGTGTCAGGTTAATCGAATCCAGTCAGGATAAAAGATTATGCCATGACACAAGTCGGGGGCCAATCAAATCCCGCCTGAACGAAATATTCGGCGGTGAAGATGTTAGGATCTCACTAGTGTAGCTCGATCTATTGCACTAACTCACAAATTTGTGTCTTAGGTAGCGATTACAAGCTCGGGTACAAGAATGGAAGAAGGGGATCGGGGACTGGAGAGGAACAATGCCACCGCCGTTCTGATCCACTGGATGACCTAGTCTTCGTGGGAGACGCCTTAAGTAGCCGGGTGGTCGCGTGGGCTCACCGAGTCCACTGTGGCCCAGTGTTGGTTGGGTTGGGCCGCCGGATCCTGGTGGGTCGGGAGGCAGTGATGGAGTCACTGTCGGCTGGGTCCCCCTTGTCGGTGACTGGCAGCAGTAGGGGCGCTGACATCCCCTTCTCCTTGCGACGAGGCTTGCCCCCAAGCCTTTGCTGCTGGAAAACGGGCTTGTAGCGCCACTGGGTCCTCCCAGGTGTCTTCCAGGGCCGACGTGTCGGACCAGCGCACACGAACCTGCTCGATCATGGCGCCATTTTTCTTGCGCCAGCGCCGCTGGAGGACTGCGACAGGAACCACAGGAGCATCAGTATGACGCGGGAGTTCAGTTTGAGACAGCGTACCCGGGCGCAGGCAGTGGCGTAGTTGGGACACGTGGAAGACAGGGTGCACTTGAGCCTGAGGCGGCAACTCCAATTTGTAGGCCGAATCGTTGATCTTGGCAATGATTTGGTACGGTCCGTAGTACTTGAATGCCAGTTTGTGGTTGGTGGTGGGCGACTGAAGTTTGAATGTAGGGTTGAAGTTTGAGGTAGACCGAGTCGCCCACAGAGAAAGTGCATGGAGATTGCTGTTTGTCCGCCTGGGCCTTCATGTGCTGCTGCGCTCTGTTCACGTGTTGTTGTAGCAGGTCCTGAATGACGGCGCGCTCGTCCAGCCAAGAATGCAGCGCCGGCACGGTGCACTCACCTGTAGAAGTGATCCCCCAATGCCTTGGTTCATGCCCGGACATTGCTTTGAACGGCGACATCTCGATGCTGGAATGATATGAAGTGTTGTACCAAAACTTTGCTAGTGTATCCAGTGGCTCCATCTGGTTGGGCAAGCATGCACGAAACAACGAAGATAAGTTTCGACACACTGATTGACTCGCTCTGTTTGCCCGTCCGTTTGTGGATGGTTGGCCATGCTCAGCCTCAATTTCGTGCCAGCATACTTGAAAAACTCCTGCTAGAAGTGACTGGTGAAGACGGGATCGCGATCTGACACAATAGAAGCTGAGAATCCATGGATCCTGTAGACACTGTTCATGTAGAGGAGCACAACTTTGGGTGCAGTATAGGGATGCGCCAGGGGAAGGAAGTGGGTGAACTTGGTGTGCCTGTCTACAATGACCCAAAGGCAGTTGAATTTACCGGACTGCGGAAGCCTGTCGATGAAATCCATAGTGATCATCTCCCAGGGTTGTTGCAGGATCGGTAGGGGTTGGAGCAAACTTGGGGATGCTGCTATGTCCGGCTTGGCTTGCTGGCAGACTGGGCAACAGCGCACATAATGCAGAACATGTGTTCATTTTGGGCCACGCGAAAAGACGACGGATGCGTCGAAAAGTTGCAGGAAATCCGGAGTGCCCGCCAAGGGGGCTGTCATGAAATGCTGACATGATCTTCTGCTGTAGTGCGGTCGAGCCTCCCAGCCAAATACGTCCACGGAATCGGAGAATCCCATTCTGCAAAGTGAAACGGCCTTTGGGGCCTTCCTTCACAGCTAGTTGCTCCAGCAGTTTCTGTGCCTGAGGGTTACAGTTATAACTTGCTGCTACATCTTCAAGCCAAGTTGGTTGATAGGAAGTGACAACAGAGAGCATCTCTGAGGAACCCGCACGCGACAGGGCGTCTGCTGCGGTGTTTTCAATACCCTTCTTGTACCGTATGGTATAGCGTAGACCCAGGAGCTTGGTGAAAGCGCGTTGTTGCCAGGGAGTGGAAAGGCGTTGTTCCTCCAGGTGTATCAGACTTTTTTGGTCGGTGTGGATGACGAACTCGCTGTGCTGGAGATAGGGTCGCCATTGGTCGGTGTGGATGACGAACTCGCTGTGCTGGAGATAGTGGCGAGGAGCTGGAAGGTCTTGGGTGAGACGCTGCCGTCCAGCGCCGAACAAGAAATGGCCATAGCGGTGTCGCAAGTTGAGGTAGTGACAGTGCTCTCGTTTTGCTCGACGTCCACACCGAAGAGCTCGAGCATTTCCTCCACCACGTGGAGTTGGACCGTGGTGGGGCAGACGTGGTCCTGTCCCCAGCGCTCTCCGCACTTGAAGCAGAGACCCCGAGCTCGGCGGTAGTCGCGAAGCGTATTCACCTTTGGACGTGTCCGCACGCGCCGCCTCGGTGCCGCGACGATCCACGATGCCACTTGGAGGAACTGGGCGCGGTGGAGGTGGAGGTAGTGGCAGCGCTATGCCCGGCCTGTAGTGCACCTTAGGTGGTCGCGACAGCGAGCCAAATGCTCCGTCCGCCACCTCTTCTTGTAAGAGCGCGAGCGCGCATGCTCCAAGTCTGGTGGTCGCTCCACCAAGACCACCGCACGGATATCCTTCCGTAGCCCCTCGACAAAACGAGTGAGAAAATAAAATGGGTGAATTGTGTCAGAATAAGAGCTGAGATGATTAATGATGACTCAAATTGCTCAATGTAACCTGCGACCGTGGATGTTTGGCGCACGGTGTAAAACTGACGAATCAATGTTTGATGGCGATCACGCCCAAAACGCGTACACAAAAGAGCGGTAAACGATTCCCAATCGAAATCCGCAAGTCGCTTCTGAATAGATTGCAACCAAATGGATGCGGAGCCAGAGATGTTCAGCGCGGCCATAGGCACCCAGGAAGATGGTAGGATGGCAAACATAGCAAAATATTGTTTGCAGAGAGTTTTCCACAATTTTGGGTTATCTCATGCGAACTGGGGGAATTGGATGGATGGGTGTGCCTGGCCTAAGCCGCTGAGTAGCTGACTGGCATGCGCGAATGGGGAAAGGGCAGGGGGTGATGAGGGGGCATCGGACTGATCGTTTGCCGGGAGCGGCGGCGGCGTCTGGAAGGACGCCGCGGGCAGCCCTCGTGTGATGTTGTAGACGTCGTGGCCATCGTGCCCGCGAGTTTGCTGCCGCGCCAAACACGGTTCCGATGTGGGTACCGGTCGTCGCAGGCGGATGGTGACTCATCGCTGGCGCCTGGTGCGATGCGCCCTCCGGGCGCGGTGGGGGTGGAGGTGCGTGTTGCAGGGCCGCCATCGGGTCGGTCAGATCGCCGACGTGTCGCTCGAGATCGGGGCGCCACGCCATGAGGTCGTCGACCTTGGCGTTGGAAGCCTGGATCGCGGCGGTGTGCTCCTTGAGGGTGGTCTCCAGGTGCTCCAGGGACGACTGTACGGACGAATCCATGGCGATGAGTTGAGATCGCGCTTGGCGCAGGGATCTCGTCTCCATAAACTGGGCTAGATCGACGCAGAGGAAGGGGGTGGGAGTGGTCTTTGATAAGGAAGGGGGTGGGAGTGGTCTTTGATACCAGATGTTAGGATCTCACTAGTGTAGCTCTTGTTCTATTGCACTAACTCACGAATTCGTGTCTTAGGTAGCGATTACAAGCTCGGGTACAAGAATGGAAGAAGGGGATCGGGGACTCGAGAGGAACAATGCCGCCACCATTCTGATCCACTGGATGACCTAGTCTTTGTGGGGGACACCTTAAGTAGCCGGGTGGTCGCGTGGGCTCACCGAGTCCACTGCGGCCCATTGTTGGTTGGGTTGGGCCGCCTGATCCTGGTGGGTCGGGAGGCATCGATGGAGTCGCTGCCGGTTGGGTCCCCCTTGTAGGCGACTGGTTCAGGGTTAGCAGCGGTAGGGGCGCTGACAGAAGAACCGAGCACATGCGCAATAGTATTATTCTTTTCACGAGCAATGTTGTATAAGGCTGGATATTGTTCTCTGAGGCTGGCATTGCCTAGCCAGATGTCTTCCCAGAAACAAATCTCCGACCCATCCTTTATTGCGAAAGACCCAAAGCGAAATAGATGTTTCTTTGCCGCCATTAGGCTAGCCCAAAAGTGCGAGTCACCAGGTTTCCAATATGCCTGAGAAACCGCCTTTTGGCCTAGATACTTGTTGTGTAACATGGTTTGCCAAACACCATTCTCAGTAAGAAGTTTAAATAGCCATTTACCGAGAAGGGCCTCATTCTTGACCTGCAAGGTCATGAATTCCAAAGCCACCTTGGTCTTTAGGCCTACAAACCACACTCCATTTGGCCAGCCTGTATTTTTTCTTTTCACCATCTCCTTGCCAAAAGAATCTGGATCTAAAGTAGTTTAGTCTTTGTAGGACCCTTTTTGGGAGTTGGAAGAAAGAAAGCATATACAGAACCATGTTTGTGAGGACGGAGTTAATCAAAACCAGCCGACCTCCAACTGAGAGCAGTTTTCCTTTCCAGCTGCTCAACCGTTTCTCTAGACGCTCCTCCACATGTATTCCCAGATATTTAATCGGGAATTGGCCAAGTGCGCAACCAAACAAGTCAGCATAATCGGCCGCCGCCTCAACGGCTTCTCCAAAGCAAAACAATTCGCTTCTATGGAAGTTAATTTTGAGGCCCAACATTTGCTCAAACACCGAGAGCAAGAGCTTCAGATTTCAAGCTTTGTCCAGGTCATGTTCCATAAAAAGAATTGTGTCATCGGCATATTGCAAAATAGAGAGGCCACCATCCACAAGGTGTGGCACTACTCCCGCAATCTGTCCATCCTGCTTCGCGCGCTCAATCAGAATAGCCAACATGTCAACAACACTGTTAAATAACATTGGGGACATGGAGTCACCCTGTCGTAGTCCTTTTTTTGTCTGAAAGTAATGACCTATATCATCATTGACTTTGATGGCCACACTACCTCCAGTTACAAAATTTTGGATCCACTGGCGCCATTTATCGGAGAAACCTTTCATCCTAAGGGCCTGTTGGAGAAAAGACCACTTGACCTTGTCATAGGCTTTTTCAAAGTCAATTTTGAATACCACTCCACTCATGTTTTTTTGGTGCATCTCATAGATGGTCTCATGAAGGATTACTACACCATCTAGTATATTCCTTTCATGAAGGCCGTTTGAGATGGCCATACAACATGGTCAGCTATCAAGTTTAACCTATTTGTAGCCACTTTGGTGAAAATCTTGAAGCTGACATTAAGGAGGCATATGGGTCTGAACTGCTGGATCCGTTCGGCCTCCTTAATTTTTGGCAACAAAATAATCTTGCCAAAATTTAGCCTAAATAGGTCAAGTCGATCGGCATGAAGACACTTAAACAACTCCAAAAGGTCAGTCTTGATGATATCCCAGAAATTCTGATAGAATTTTGCGGGGAAACCATCAGGGCCTGTAGCTTTGTTGTGTTCCATTTGGAACACCGCCGCTCTCACCTCCTCTTCCGAGAAAAGTGTCGTGAGGATATCGTTCTCTTCCGCCGTGACTTGTGAAATATCATTTGTTCGGGCCTCGTCAAGGGTGACATTCCCTTCATCTGGCGCCCTGAATAGAGATTTGTAGTAGCTGGTGATATACTTTTTGAGCTCCTCCTGACCTTCGATCCGCCCCTCATCCTCTTGGAGACTATGAATACATTTCTTCCTATGTCGACCATTGGCAACCAATTGGAAGTATCTTTGTATTACTATCTCCCATTAGGATGAAGTCAGCTTTGGACCTCTGGTAGTATTTGATCTCCTCTTCGCGCAATAGACGGGCAAGCTTCTCATTAGATTGATTTTTCAATTCAATCTCTTGTTAAGATAAGGTGCGTGTCTCTGCAATTTTGTCGAGGTCATCAATGATGGTACAGAGGTGCTGATTTTCTTTTTTGTACAATCCGTTGGTGTGTTTCGCCCATCCAGAGAGGTGTTGCCTCATGGCCCTTATTTTATAATTCCATCTCTGAATTGATGTACGACCAACGGCGTGCCTCTTCCAAACATTCTTGATTATGTCTACAAAACCATCCCGATGCAGCCATGCCAATTCAAATTTCAAAGGGCGACGGGCAGAATGGCTTGTAGAATTTGAATCAAGAATGATTGGCGCATGATCCGATAATGCCTCGATTCGCTCTAGGGCTCGCGCGGTTACCATAGGAAATTTTAGCTTCCATTCGGTATCCATGAGTATCCTATCAAGCTTCTCGTACGTCGGGACAGAACCCTATCAAGCTTCTCGTACGTTAGGACAGAACGGTTATTAGCCCAAGTGAACTGCCTCCCCGACATACAGGCCTCCTGAAGATCCAAACTGTCAATCACAGCATTGAATAGGAAAGGCCAATGAGTATCGAAGCGGTCATTATTTTTTTCTTCTCCTGGTACCTAAGGATATTAAAATCCCCTCCAATAAGCATTGGGTACAGATTATCCTTAGCCAGGTTCACTAGTTCACGGAGAAAAACAGATTTATGCTCATCTTGGGCAGCCCCATACACTGCGACCAGGCTCCATGTAAAATTATCGGCCCTGTTTCGTAGGTGAAATTTGATATGAAAATCACCGGTCGAAAAAAGCCAACAAGTCCATGGCCGTGGTCTGTATCCCAAGAAGGATTCCTCCGGACCTTCCACGAGCTGGTAGACTGCCATGTGTAGTCGAAACCACTTGATAGGTGATCGAGGACGTGCGGGCGGAAGTCACATTTACCAGCCTCGGAAATTGCCACAAAATCCAATTTGTGTTCTCGCACACAATCACCGACGTGTTTATGTTTAGCCAAGTCTGAGAGACCTCTGCTATTCCAAAACATGCCTCATGTGAAAACCTGAATTGCTGTGGAACTTTTCGCCTTCTTGGGCGGTTTTTGTTTCTTTTTAGAGGATTGCGATTTAGATTTTCGCGAAGACACTGTGAAGTCACAAAACATTGACACGGGTCTTGCATCATCTAAACCCACCTCGGTAACCTCACCAACCAAGTGGGAGATTAGCAGACCATCATATTTGGCATCCGCTTCATCATCGTCCTCGGTTTCGGGGGTTTCGGGGTTTGATAGGGCGTTATTACACTTCGGAGAAACCTTTAAACGGTCAATCTGCAAGTGTTTAAGTGCCCCAACCGACAGATTAATTTCATTATCATTCTTTCCCATAGATACACCAACATTATTTAAGCTACTAGTAATACGAGTGTCTGAAAAGGAAAGAAAAGATTGAGCGGATGAGGTACCTGACGTGGGGTCCAAATTCCTCAAGGCTTGACGACAATCGCCTTCTCAAGGGAGTGCTCATCAGTCGCAGAGGAACCATCAGCAACAAGGGAATGATGGTTACTACGTCGAAGGGGCATGGTCAGGCCTCCAAACATAGTACCCATCGGCGTCGATAGAGTAGCCGTTGGCGCAGACTTTAACAATGGCGAAGGTGTCCGTACAGTCCCAATGGTCGGCGAGAATGAACGAGGTGTTGAGCCCAGTGGAACCATGGCGACAGCCGCACGAGCCGGTGACGCGACTGGTGGCGCGACAGGACCCACGACCAGCTCTATCGGCGCCGAATCCCTGGCAGAAGCATGTGCTGCAGCTGCATGCTGCATCGGGGCAGCAGCATCTGCCTCCTTGAGCGCCATGCTCGTATGGGCGGCTGGGCCAGTCTCTGTGAGTGGTGCATGGCGCATGCAGCCGAGAGCCATAGGCCGGCCCTCCACGGCCGCTGGCTGTATGGCACACGCAGCCGTGGACCGCGCTTGGTCCACTTTATTCACGTGAGCAGCAGCGGCTACGAGCAAACCCGTTGCTGCCACATTCACGTCCGGCCGGCCGAACAACCTAGATCTGCTGCCTGTACTGATCTCTGTACGTACTTCATGGGTACTTCATGGGAACAGCCGAACTAGTTTGAGCATCTGATGTCGTATTTTCACCAACAGCTTGGACGTTTTTAGACCTTTTGCTAGCATCTCTGTCAGGCATATCCTCATCCCGGTTAGCGCCGTCCTCATGGTTTTCCCAAATACGTGGGATAAAGTCAACATCCGGGACGTAGTCCTCCTCCTCCACAGCAAACCGAAGCGAATAGCCATTAAGTTTAACATAGACATCCGAGGAGACCGAAGCATCCACTTGAATTCGCACAATACCATGCCGGTGCAAAGAAACCAAATCAACATCTTGTGTGGCTCCTATAACTGATCCAACCGCCCACAAACCGAGGAAATGGCGGAGAGGTGGTGGAATGCCAGTGACGTGAACCCATACAGGCTGCAAAGGAAGAACGGATGTGACCTCCTCAGCTATCCATTCACCGAATGCAACCTTCACTTCAAAAGCTGCCACATGTTTCAAAATCTCAAGGGACGGGAAACAAACTAGGAAAGCATTGTCTCCATGCGGCACGGCTTCCCAATTCCAAGATGACTGGACCGAGGCGATCTTAGTGACCTCTACCTCCACCTCAGCAGCGCACAAAGAACCACCAGAGATCGTGACCAGAGCAGTCGGCAGTGTTGGTGGTGCTAGATGTTCCTTGAAGAGCGAGTCAGGTAGCTGCACGAACATAGCGTTTACTAGACCGCATCCACCGAGCGACGCAATGGGCCTTGGTTGCTTGAGCACAGGACAACGATGCATAGGGTGCTTGTAATTGTCGCAAATATGACAATAGTGTATCACCGTGCAGTCCTTGGAGAGATGATCATCTGAACGACATTTGAAGCACCAAAGGCTTGTTTTCTTTCCTTTTGGGCCCTGTCCAGCGGCGTCCGTTGAGGCCGCAACCACCGGAGCAAAGTTGGTAGCCTCATGAGTCAGCGTTGCGGGGGCGGTGCCGATAACCGGTGGTGGTGGGAACAACGACGGAGGTCGCGCAGCCGAAGGGACGGCACCGGAAGCACCGGCAGTAGCACCATCACGGCGTCCCCCCTTGCGCTTGTATTTGTTGCGGCGGGCAGGAGCTGCGGGCGCTGGTTGATTGGTGGCCCCGAAGGCGGCTGGCGCCGGCGGCGGTGCTGCAGCCCGTGGGACGGATGGTGCGATGTACGCCGGTGGTGCGCCAATGCGAAGCGGACCGGCGGCAGCCCCAAAACCTGCTGAGATCATCGGGTTCGTCGTTGCTGTCCTGGCCGGCATGGGTCCCTTGGTAGCGTTGTTGTTTCGGCCAGCCATTATCGGCGGGGACGGCTGTCGCAGGACGACGGTGTAGGAGTGAAGCGGCGCGACCAGGGAGGACGTGCGGCTGAGCGATGGGTATCGCGTACTAGGGCGACGTGAGCCTTGAAGCAGATCGGCCCTCCTGAGAGTATGGCCCAAACATGGAGTCGCACGCACTCGTGGCCCACCAGCCGCCGTGAGAGTATTGGATCCAGCGTCCACGTGATTGATGCATGCCGCTGACCTCGCATGATCGATTAGCCGATCCGCATGGAGCGCCTGATTGGAGCATGCAGCTGCGGCAGTTTCGTCCAATGACGCTGCAGCAGTTCCATCCACTGACGCCGTGTTCGTTGCCACCGGCGGCTCCAGCCAGAACACCGCCAGCGCGACTAGCTGCAGCGGTCTCGGCCGCGGGAGAGGCCCTTTCCGAGGGCGGATGGGCACGCCTCGGCGAGCGGGCTTCGCAATCTCCGTTGGTTTGGCGTCGACAGTCCCCTGCTGAGACCTGCATCCATCCGACAATTGATCGGCGAAAAACGAACCAGAATGAATCTGACCTGAAGACGATGATGGTGACTCGGAATCCCGACGGTCCAATACGTGCGATTCCTTGGTGGGAAATCCCATGTCCTCCCAGAATTCCTGGACGATTTCTGCCTTTGATTTCTTCCGGCGAGCAACCGTCGACCAGGGATCCCCGGACCCATCCTGATCTTCGCATCAGAGCAGGGCGTTGACCGATTGTACCGGCACCGATGTCTCCTCTAACTGACCAGCTTCGTCTTCATCAATTTGCTCTGTCAGCTAGGATGTCGAATCTTGATCCGGAGCTCGGAGACCCCACTGTATTGGAGAGTTCACCCAGAGCCAAGGTAAGCCGCCGTCGCTCCAGGAAGACACGACCACCCACGCGCACGACACAATCCAGTAACACCATCTCAGTCCCGCTCTGAATCCTCTCCCCTGCCCGTAGATGTCGACCTTCCTGGACCTTGCCGTCGCCATTCCGCAGAAAGCAGAAATCAGGCTGATCTAGGAAGAGCGAGCCGGGCTGCCAGTCCAGTCCTGCCGTCGAGGAAGGCCGACGAGAAAGTTGCCGCCCAACACAGCGGTGGCGGTGGATCGGGCGACCTCACCATTCGTAGTTCTCTTTTTAATTGGGTAGGACTCTAATTACTTTATACAATGATTGTGACGGAGCATCTGGTTATTCGTTGAAGTTTGTTCAACAGGGTGTAACTTGATTTCTTAGTACCATTGTGGTGTGGTGTTGCACTTTATTCTACAACGAGATTCAGTAGTCCAAGTTTACTTTGGAACGGTGTGGGCATTGCAGGAAGTGTGTATTACTTCCTTTAGGTGATGTATTATGTGTTTAAATAGGGCCAACTTTTAATTGCATTATGCACCATTTCTACTAGTTTGTTACTTTACTTTATTTTCCCTAAATTCATGATATGAAACTACAGTTACATGATTAACCTACTATATTAATGTAGTGTTCAGATCACCATTCACCGCAAACTGTCCTGATTGCAGGTTCCACACGTGGAACCTGAAAGCAGCTGTATCGCCACAACACTAATTTTAGGAAGTGCCGTATCATAAATATGGGTAAGGCTTTCAGCTTATTCCTTGCTCATATTAGATAGGTTGTTAATAGTTCTCATGCATCAGAATACCCAAAAATATGGCGGCTAATAGTCTGGGATTTCTCAGTTTGTTAACCTCCTCATAACCCAAGGCATGGTGTGTGCGAGGCAGCTTACTGCGGGCCGGGTTTATACTTGCATAATTATACAGGGACTATTAAGCCTCTTCGGCTAGGATGATCGGTATTTTTCCTGGGAAGGGAAATTTAACATCTACATTGGAAGATACAGAAAGCAAGGAGAGTGTTGTTTGGGGCTGAATAATTTCTACCTAATTCTGATGTTAAGTCCAGAAAATTTTAAAACTAACAATGGACAATCGCATTTGTTGTTTGGTAAGCTGATTTTGCTGATTTGATGTAGTAAAAAACTCTGATAGATGTGTATTGCTGTCATCGCAATCTATTTCACTGTGTGTTTTCCCTGTATTGACTCTTAACTGATTTGTGCTCCATCGTGATCCTGTGCAGAAAATGGAGTTCAACGAGACAACTTAGACCTCAGACTGGACTAAGTGTCTTGAATTAACATCTCATATGGGAACCTGAAAATATAGGTACCTAGTCCTGCAAATACTCTGTAAATACACCTTTGTAAGTATCGAATCAGCAGCGTGCTCTATTTAGTATACTGGAATTCTTGATATGTTGGAACGGTGCATATAAACATTTATTTCTTTTATTTTTCTTTCAAATGGCCGGCAGGGGAAACTTGTTCCCTTGGTTTGTGCCTCAGCGTTGTTGCGACATGTTTTGATTCTCAAGTGATAGTCACTTGGAGGCTGTAAGTTGATGATATTTGTTAATATAATAATCATATGAATCCCATGGCTCTGTGGAAATCTCTTGTTTCTTGCTATAGTGTTAGCTCCATGTCTGCTAATCGTGCCGGAGATAACCGTCCAGGAGATTACTTCAGACCTATGTCACATCTTTACAACACTCTAAACCTCCTACTGGCATGGACCCTCAAACCGCATCTGTCCGGGCCACACACGCTTCGCCACGCATGCGTCTTACAACCCTGGCCACCCAAAGCCCTCTCCTTTGCTGGCACACTTCCCTGCATGAAGCGGTGCTGGCAACCCAAAGCCATCTCCTGGCCACCCCAAGCCCTCTCCCCTCTCCTTCGCCCACACACTTTTCTACAACCCTGGCAACCTAAAGCCCTCTCCTTTGCCTGCACACTTTCCTGTATGAAGCGGTCAACGTCGCATTCATGCTGGCCCAGAGCGGATCCGACAACTCTGGCCACACAAAGCTCTCCTTCGTCTTCACACTTTCTTGCATGAAGCGGTCAGTGCCGACAACCCTAGCAACCCAAAGCCCTCTCTTGGCCACCCAAAGCCCTCTCCTTTGCCGGCACACTTTCCTACATGAAGTGGTCAGTGCCGACAACCCTGGCAACCCAAACCCCTCTCCTTCACCTGCACACTTTCCTACAACCCTGGCAACCTAAAGCCCTCTCCTTTGCACACAGACTTTCCTGTATGAGCGGTCAGCGTCGCATTCATGCCGGCCCAGAGTGGATGCGACCTCTTATTGCAGTTGGCATTGAAGCAGTGTGCCGTCCCAAAGTGGATGCGACCTCTTTGGATCCGACATTGAAGCGGCGCGCCAACCGAGATCATCGCCCACGTTGCTTTTCGGTGCATGTGTCGTCTCTCCGTGTTCATTAAACATGTGTGGTTGGCGAGGAACCTACTCCGCCCTCGCATATGGCCGTCACCCGTTCGTCCGTCTGCACCACCATTAACCACTCCATTGCATGGCCTATATGCCTGCTATTTAAATGCCAGGTTCGACAACAATCGCATCCAACCTCCTGCGTTCCCTATCTCCTCTCGGCACCATACCTGCCATGGCCTCGAGTTCCAAAGCCTTGTGGGAGGGCCCGTTGACCGAACATAAGAAGGAGATTACTGGCATTGCCATCAGTTAGTAGTTCGGCAAATGGATGAGCTCTCCGAAGGCGAGCGGTGCAGATGAGCCAATGGAAGAGGCGGTCGTCGATGAGTCGGTGCCACCGTCCTCGCCGGCATCTTCCGGCATCACCATGGGCGAGACGTGAGCTCACTACACTGACATGGTGTTGGAAGAGTGGCAGTCTATGTTCCGACACGCGCAGGCCGACCAGGTGTACAACCTCCGCCTCCTCGACGAGCACCGACGTCCGGACGAGCAACTTGCCATCGGCATCATGGCACACATGGACATGGACGAGCAGGAGGTGCTTCTCCTATCCTACCGCGTCGTCCGTGACATATGCCACAAGCGATGGCGGCACCGCCTCCTGCAGGCGGAGAAAGAAGCCGCCTTCACTAAGATCGATGAGGCGGTAGAGGAATTTTACTAGGGCACCAAAGACGTCGCTAGCTCCGCATTAGCCGCGCCCGGACATCACGACGACAATGTCGCACGTGAACGGGCACCGCTGGCAGCGAGGAAGAGTAGAGCATGGGAGGGCGCCGGTGCTTGGGTCCCACGAAGGCCACCACTCCACCCCTCCCGGCAGGCAAGCGGCTAATCGACCTATAATGATGAGCCTACCTAGCTTAGCTTCAACGGGCTTTAGGCCGATAGAATGCGGCGCTGACCACTTCGGGCGGAAAAGTGCGCAGGCGGAGGAGAGGGCTTTGGGTGTGCCATGGTTGTTGGACACGTGCGTGATAGCGGTACAGACACTCTCACATCTCTTCTCTCTCATCTTCTCTTTCCATCAACTCAGCAAAACTACAAAATTTAAAGCCTTACAACCAATGTACATCATCTTATTATACTTGTTCTTATAGAAGGCAGAGGGTAAAGTACAAGAAATTAGGCAAGCTCCCACCACAGACCAGTGAGAAGTAAACACCACACATCTCGAACGCACCCAATACAACTCCAACACAAATGGGTCTGCCCTAAACTAACCAACAAAGCCGCGTCTCAACCAACGCCCGACCACCTCCAAAGGGCAACGGCTCCAAGGATCTCTCCTTGCCAATGCTGAGTAAATAGGCAGTTTTTTGATTAATCTAATCCAAGAAATGATCATGAACATGGTATTGACAGAATTAACAACATATTGATTACGATCTAGATAAGCACGTATTACGCAAACAGTAGACACATCTACATATAATGCTAGTATAGCTAACACAGTTATAAGCAGGGGCAGGATAAACGGGTTATACCCTCCAGTAGGCTAGGTAGAAGTCGCGGCGGCAGTGGCGTCCTCGGCAGCCTTCTTGTCGGCATTCAAGTTTCTCGGCGGCAGCCTTCTCGGCGTCGGTGGACATGATGACGAGACGACGCGGACGATGTAGAGGAAGTGGACGAACGGCGGCGAGCAGTCGCGTAGGAGACGCTCCCCAAAAACCTAACCGCCCCTCTCCCGTACAAGATCTAGAGAGGCGGGGTTTCTGAGGCCTGCTCTCCCGTTGACCGTGTATGAAGCGGACATGATGGGATCACTGGCGGCAACAACATCAATGGAATGATAGTGGGCGTGGAGGCTGAGATGCGATTTTTTTCATGTATGGCTAGGGTTAGTGAAAGCGCAGGTTATCTCCCAAAGGGGGGGGGGATGAATGGGAGATTTCTATAAATTCGTCAAACTTTGAAGAATTTGACGAAGATCAAAGTGAAGAAATAGAGACACAAGGGAAACTAAGTCATCACAGAATTAGAGTACATGCAACCAGGATATGTAAGAGTGAAGAACATGCAATCATACAATCATACAAGCATGGGGAATAAGAATTGAGGAAATGAAAGATAGCGTGATGAAATTCTTCAGTTCAACTTCTCAGAGCATAGATCACAAATTCTTCAGCAGCGGAATAATGTAAAGGACGGTGAGGAATTTGAAACCAGGTTGGCTCGATGAAGACAATGCAATTTGGTAGACCAGTTCCAGTTGCTACATCAACTATATGTCTGGTTGAGGTAGCTGAGTCGCAACTCAAAGGACGCATAGTCCTCACCGTATTCCTCTTGAGCTAAGGTCACTAGTCCTCGCCCAATCACTCGTGCTAAGTCTTCAAGGTAGACTTCCAAAACCTTCACAAACTTGTTCACCGGTACACCACAATGACTCTTGGTGTACTCAGACCTTGATGCCTATTGGAAGAATGACAGTCTTCAAAAGTAACAGGCATCGGATTACACAGATCAATCTCTTTAGTGATGCTCAATCACTTTGGCTCTAGGTTTTTCCTCACTTAGGATTCTCTCAAAGTCGTCGGATGATGGGATGCTCTCAAATGACAAATGTCAAGTTCTCTCGGAGCAGCCAACCAACAAGTAGTTGTAGGGGGCGGCTATTTATAGCTAAGGGGCAACCCAACATGAATTTTCATAAATGCCCTCCTCTGATTCGACCATTGTTAGGATAAGGATCCACTCAACAGTTGGCCCGCGGCGCAGCAACGGTCGGAATTTGAACTCTCAAATTCGTCGGGGCACTCAATTTCTTCACTTTTAGGCAGATCGCACTACCGAACTCCTAACTCCTTAGCCTAGCCAAATTCGTCAGTGACCAAATGAACTTTGTCACCGTCGCTAGCAAATACGTCAGCTGTACTGGAGATTTCCAAAGGCTTCACTCGAAGCGGCTTTTGTGTGTATAGGTTTGATTACGTTTGAGCATCACTTTGGAAATGTGAAATATGTTTCACCTAGACCCCCTTTAACAATACAGTTTTTCCTACGACTCAAATAAGAAAAAAACTACAAAACAAAGTCTTCAAGCTTCAAAGTCTTCACATCAATTTCTTTAAAGGCCGTACCAATTTCATCACCAAATTCTTCACTCGAAGAAATCCATTTTTAGGGGTAGTCTTCCATGTGTTAAACCAAATCTTTAGGGACTCTTTCTCCTGTGTACACTCACAAACACATTAGTTCCTCAACCTATTTGTCTTCAATACTCCAAAACCACTAAGGGGGCACTTAATGCACTTATAGTTAGCCGACACCTCACATATATAGGCGCGTCCGTGTGGAGGGACATGGGTTGGACCCATGTCCAAGTCGGCAACAGCCCATGATCTAACGTTTCATATCGTGGTCCACCTGTCAAAGACTCTCCATTCCTGGCCGACAAAAATAAGCACATAGGTGTGAGCTTGGCTCGGCTCATTCCAGCAACACGCGACATGTCGTGACGAGGCGTGGCATGGCGAGGCTGGCGGCGAAGGAGGAGCATGGGGGAACCACTTCTCTTCTCAAGCTCTAATAGCATGTGGAAGAGAATCCCTTATGATGCAGGGTGGAACCCTAATGGTCGATCTTTCACGATTTGGAGGGGGATTCCCGAAGAACACGAAGAACACATAAGAAGAAAACACACAAATCAACTAGATCCGATCACACATACGCTAAATCCACATACATAGAGAGGTCACAAAGATCCAAGGACAACAAGGGATGATACAAAGGAACTAGGTCTTCTCAATCCTTGAAGAAAGGAGGTCTTGAATCCACGAAGGATCTTCCCACAAGGGGGTCTTGAATTCACTTGGGGAATCTTCTCCAAGGAGGCCTTGGTCTCCAATGGAGTAGGGGTACAAGTGAATGAGCAAAGCTCTATCTCCAAAATGAGCTATCACAATGCTAACCCTAAAACGTAGGTAGAGGAGGAGTATATATAGTGTAGGGGGCGAAGGGGTACATGGGCCTCGGCCTAGATGCACTGGACGCAGGTAGGGGGCGGATGTCCAGGTGTCGGGCCGGATCTTTGTGCTGGCACCGGATGTCCGGGGCTGGCACCAGATGTCCGGGGCCAGGCCGGATGTCCGGGCCATGCAGCATGTCAGCTGATGGGCTCCTGCTGTTGCTGGAGTTTCCAGGGCCCGAATGTTCGGGGCTGGGGCCGGATGTCTGGGTCCTGGGAGCTTCTTCGTCTTCTTTCGTCGGTCCTCTTCATCCGTGTACTTGGGGACTTGTCCATCTTCACGAGCATCTCGTCGAGGGTGTTTTTTCATACCTAACCACACATAACATTCCGGCTTTAGGTAGTAGCCATGTCCCACGCGGGTCATATGAAATATAACTAAGGAGAGATGTCACCTCGGTCACAAGAGCTTTTGCACATGCTCGTGTCATCGGTCCACTTGTAACTTGGTGAGACATAGGTAGGTCCATGGGGATGACCGTAGGATGCTCCGTATCATCTCCCCCCCTTGGGAAAGATCTGACCTCAGATTGAAAACCTCATCACCATGGTAGGGAGAGAGATCCTTGATGTTGAAGATATCAGTCACCGTGTACTTGTCACGTGGTCCATCGGCTTGAGGTAGTAGCTTGGACTTGTGTTTGTTGGGGAAGCGGTCCTTGTGAAGGCAAAGCCACACAAGATCTCCAATGTTGAATATCATGGGATGCTTGTTGATGTTGAGCTTGGCCACGAGGCGGTGTACTTGACGCTCGATTCCTTGCCTTGTATCTTCATGCACCTTCTTGAGATAGCTCGTTCATGCACTCGCGTCCATGTTCATGTGTTCTTGTAGTGGTAGCGGTAGAATGTCCAATGGGGACAACAGATTACAACCGTAGACGACTTCGAAGGGGGACTTGCCGATAGTCGACTGTCGTGCTCGATTGTAGGCATACTCGGCGATGGGTAAGCATTCCTCCCACTCCTTGATGTTCTTCTTGATCAACACGCGTAGGAGAGTAGATAGCTTCTGGTTCGTGACCTCTGTTTGGCCGTCGATTTGCAGATGGGAAGAGTGAAAGATCGTGGATGTCGCCTAGAGGGGGGGGGGGGGTGAATAGGCGTTTTAAAATAATTACAATTTAGGCTTGAACAAATGCGGAATAAACCAAGCGATTAATTTGTCAAGCACAAAACCTAAAACAACTAGGCTCACCTATGTGCACCAACAACTTATGCTAAGCAAGATAAGTAACTATGCGATAGCAAAATATATGACAAGAAACAATACGACTATCACAAAGTAAAGTGCATAAGTAAAGAGCTCGGGTAAGAGATAACTGAGGCACGCGGAGACGACGATGTATCCCGAAGTTCACACCCTTGCGGATGCTAATCTCCGTTTGGAGCGGTGTGGAGGCACAATGCTCCCCAAGAAGCCACTAGGGCCACCGTAATCTCCTCACGCCCTCGCACAATGCAAGATGCCGTGATTCCACTAAGGGACCCTTGAGGGCGGTCACCGAACCCGTACATGACAACCCTTGGGGGCGGTCACCTAACCCGTACACTTTGGCAACCCTTGGGGGCGGTCACCAGTACCCGTCAAATTGCTCGGGGCGATCTCCACAACCTAATTGGAGACCCCGACGCTTGCCCGGAGCTTTACACCACAATGATTGAGCTCCGAACAACACCAACCGTCTAGGGCGCCAAGGCACCCAAGAGTAATAAGCTTCTCAAACTTCACTTCCACGTATCACCGTGGAGAACTCAAACCGATGCACCAAATGCAATGGCAAGGGCACACGGAGTGCCCAAGTCCTTCTCTCTCAAATCCCACCGGAGCAACTAATGCTAGGGAGGAAAATGAGAGGAAGAACAAGAAGGAGAACACCAAGAACTCCAAGATCTAGATCCAAGGGGTTCCCCTCACATAGAGGAGAAAGTGATTGGTGGAAATGTGGATCTAGATCTCCTCTCTCTTTTCCCTCAAAAACTAGCAAGAATCCATGGAGGGATTGAGAGTTATCAAGCTCAAAGAAGGTTAACAATGGGGGAAGAACACGAGCTCAAAAGGTTGGGGTCAAAGGGGAAGAAGACCCCCTTTTATAGGAGGGGGAAAATCCAACCGTTATGTGCTCAGCCCGCACACGAGCGGTACTACCGCTCCTGGTCCCGGTACAACCAGGACTCACAGTATACGTGCAGAACCCTATCAGGCGGTACAACCGGGCGACCAGGCGGTAGCACCGGTTGAGAAGAACAACCGGACCAACCGCCCAGCCACCGCTCAACCACCGCATAGGAACAGAAGGGAGTCACCCTGAGTGCGGTAGTCGAGCGGTACCGGGCCGGTGCAACCGCATGGCCTTGAGCACTCGGGCGGCTAAGTCCTGAGCGGTAGAACCGCTCCGGACACCGGTGGTACCGGTACGACCGGACCAACCGGGCCACCACCGCCCGAGTACCGCATCAAAACAGAGGCCTGACCGGTACTTGGGCGGTGCCTGGCCGGAACAACCGCCCAAGACTTTGCTGAGCAAGTTGGCGGTACCACCGCCCGGAAGCAGCGGTACAATGGCTGAGAGCTCCAAGCGGTACTACCACTGGGGCACGCGGTACTACCGCTGGGACCAGACAAAAACCACTCTCAAGAAAACCAGAACTGCCATAACTTCTGCATATGAGCTCCGAATTGAGCAAACTCAAGCTTGTTGGAAACAAGACGACGAGTAGCATCAAAACAGCGACTGGATATAGTAAGAAGAGGCAGGGGAGGTATGCCAACAAATAGAGGAGTGAAACCTCCAACCGAGAAGAACCGGCAAAACCTCCAACATCGAAAACATCATAGAAGATGCATGTGAACTCCGTTTTTGATGAACTCGAGCTTGTCATCAAGATGACCATAAGCTCTAAGACTCTCAAAGAGAACCAAACAAGAACCAAGAAAGATGATGCAAGGATGCAATGGTTTGAGCTCTCAATGAACGATACGATCAAGCTACTCATCGAGAGCCCCCCTTGATAGTACGGCAATCGATCCTATAACCCGGTCTCCCAACTACCATCATGAGACCGGTAAAATAGAAAACCTATCAAGGGCAAACCTTTGCCTTGCACATGGTCCACTTGAGCTAGATGATGACGATCTTGACTTCCTCAGGTTGGACCACCTTTCTTGATTGTGTTGGCTCGATGAAGACTAGTTGATTGCTCCCCCATACTCCACTATAGGTGAGCCTTTCTTCCGCACATCTTCACAAGTCCATTGTCACCACAAAGGACGGCAAGCTTACAGCATTTGATCTCTTCGTGATGCTCCACTTGAACTTGCACAACGCAACCTAACCCCACAAAGAACTCTCACGAAGACCATGGGTTAGTACACAAAGCGTAATTGACAATTCTTACCATACCATGGGATCACTTGATCCCTCCCGGTACATCTTCTGCGCTTTGTGAGTTGATCAACTTGATTCACTCTTGACTTAGTCTTGATCAACCTTGAACCTTTCCAATTCTCTTCATTTGAATGATGTCTTGAAGGTAGACATGAATGATCACACAATCTTCTTCTTCAAGACATGCTTGCAATAAGCTCAACTCTCACATGACCAATCTTTGGATAATTCCTTGAATAACACCTTGGTCGACACAAACTCTCCTTGAAATCAACACATGCACTCCAAGAAAAGCCTATGGACAAAACCTTCAAATATAACTCAAGGAAACCATTAGTCCATAGAGATTGTCATCAATTACCAAAAGCAAACATGGGGGCACCGCATGTTCTTTCAAAGAGTAGCTTGATTCCAAGCTTGGCACACAGGGTCTTCCAAAAGTAGCTTAGGAACTTGACGTCGTGGTCTGAGACAATAGTCTTTGGCACTCCATGTAGATGCAAGATTTCCTTGATGAGGAGGACGTTGTAGATGAGCGGATGGCCATCATGGCTCGAACATTGTCCTTGAGAGTTGCCATTTATGTGTCGAAGTAGTCGCTTGTTCGTTCTTCGGATTGTCACATGTCGGTGGCGAGTTGATCGATGCGGTCGCCCAATGCTTCATTCGCTTGGTGCAAAGCTCTATGCACACCGACTAGTTGAGTCTTGGTGACGTAGTTGTCGGGCTCCTCTTCTTGCTCGATGAAGAGTGGGTTGGTAGAAGTACTTGGCATATCCATCATCTCAAGCAAATATGTGAGTGGAAGAAAGGAAGGACTAGACCAAATGTACCTTATCCGATGATGAAGATGGATCAATGATCACTCAATAATGTATTACGAATTGGTACTAGATCTTGTCAATTCTCACACCTACACAAGTAAATCTTTTGGAGTAGCTTGGTGAGGATGGTGGCACAAAATTTATGCGTTTTTAGCAAGATTCAAATAATGTTACAGAAGATTCACAAATATGCAAGTGAACAAGTAGACCAATAGGAATACGAGGCACACGGAAACACACACACACACACTAATACATAACTGGGGTCGTGCAACCAAGGAATGAGCTCAAAATGTGGAATCCACGAAAAATGCTCTTGTTGCACAACACTAGAGAGACGCTAGCACGATTGCTCAATAGGTGGATACGAACTTGTGCACTAGTTATAAGAGACAAAAATGCAACGACTTCTATCGCAAGTATGCTATTATGTATGATGTTCCGGTGAGTTTTCTCACGATGATCCAAGATGATCGAGTATGGCAATTTTATGTGCAATGCGGTATGATACTATGGTCTTGCTTACAAGCTCTTTGATCTCTTTTGCTTAAAAGCTCGTTGGCTCTTTCTCTTTTGATCTATTTCTTTGGCAACATTTGCAAAATGCTCCAACCAAGATAGCAATTGTGTATGCGGGAACAATTTATGGCACTAGTGTTGATAAGATGATACCAAGATGAGGTATGTACGCAATTGAAGGTGCGGAATCGATGATCACTAAAGTGCACAAGTAGCATTGCCCGTCAATACTCAAATGGCTAGTCTCGATAGGAAAGCGACGCAAAAGTTTGTCTCGGGGGTTAACAATGCAATGGCACGGAGAATGTACAATGCTGTCATCGATGTTACTGTCCGTGCATATGGTTGGGGTGTCAAAATGACAAAGTGGTCATGTCGATGATGATTCCATGGCGAAGATGAGTGGCGGTGATCTCGGTGTCGAACCATCCCTAAGTAGCCGAAACACGTTAGGAAATGGAAACCGCAACTCAAATTCTCAAAACGAATGTGTCAAAATTGTTTGTGGTGGTAGTGGAAAAACAATGGTGGTATGTTGAAAAATGTGGTGGAAGCTAGTCAAAATTCGGGGAAAATTGGCGAATGGGGTGATGATTTCGGCTGACAAGCGCCAGATGTCCGGGGCCACGGGCCGGATGTTTGGGGCCCCAGTGTTGGGGAACGCAGTAATTTCAAATTTTTTCCTATGCACACGCAAGATCATGGTGATGCGTAGCAACGAGAGGGAAGAGTGTTGTCTACGTACCCTCGTAGACCGTAAGCGGAAGCGTCATGACAACGCGGTTGATGTAGTCGTACGTCTTCACGATACGACCGATCCTAGTACCGAAAGTACGACACCTCCGTGATCTGCACACGTTCGGCTCGGTGATATCCCACGAACTCACGATCCAGCAGAGTGTCGAGGGAGAGCTTCGTCAGCACGATGGCGTGATGACGACGATGGCTACCGGAACAGGGCTTCGCCTAAGCACCGCTGCGATATGACCGAGGTGGATTATGGTGGAGGGGGCACCGCACACGGCTGGAAACAATCAACTTGTGTGTTCTAGGGTGCCCTTGCCCCCGTATATAAAGGAGCAAGGGGGGAGGCCGGCCGACCCTTGGGGCACACCAGGAGAGGAGGAGTCCTCCTCCTAGTAGGAGTAGGACTCCCCTTTCCTACTCCTACTAGGAGGAGGAAAGAAAGGAGGAGAGGTAGAAGGAAAGGGGGGCATCGCCGCCTTCCCTAGTCCAATTCGGACCAGAGGGGGAGGGGGCGCGGGGCCTGCCCTGGCCAGCCCTCTCTCTCTCCACTAAGGCCCATGTGGCCCATTAGTTCTTCGGGTGGGTGGGTGGGGGTTCCGGTAACCCTCCGGGACTCCGGTTTTCTTCGAAATCACCCGGAACACTTCCGATGTCCGAATATACCCATCCAGTATATCAATCTTTATGTCTCGACCATTTCGAGACTCCTCGTCATGTCCGTGATCACATCCTGGACTCCGAACTACCTTCGGTACATCAAAACACATAAACTCATAATACCAATCGTCACCGAACGTTAAGCGTGCGGACCCTACGGGTTCGAGAACTATGTAGACATGACCGAGACACGTCTTCGGTCAATAACCAACAACAGAACCTAGATGTTCATATTGGCTCCCACATATTCTATGAAGATCTTTATCGATCAAACCGCATAACGATATACGTTGTTCCCTTTGTCATCGGTATGTTACTTGCCCGAGATTCGATCGTCGGTATCTTAATACCTAGTTCAATCTCGTTACCGGCAAGTATCTTTACTCATTCCGTAATGCTACATCCCGTAACTAATTCATTAGCTACATTGCTTGCAAGGCTTATAGTGATGTACATTACCGAGAGGGCCCAAAGATACCTCTCCGACAATCGGAGTGACAAATCCTAATCTCGAACTATTCCAACTCAACAAACACCATCGGAGACACCTGTAGAGCACCTTTATAATCACCCAGTTACGTTGTGACGTTTGGTAGCACACAAAGTGTTCCTCCGGTATTCGGGAGTTGCATTATCTCATAGTCATAGGAACATGTATAAGTTATGGAGAAAGCAATAGCAACAAACTAAACGATCATCGTGCTAAGCTAACGGATGGGTCAAGTCAATCACATCATTCTCTAATGATGTGATCCCGTTAATCAAATGACAACTCATGTCTATGGTTAGGAAGCATAACCATCATTGATTCAACGAGCTAGTCAAGTAGAGGCATACTAGTGACACTCTGTTTGTCTATGTATTCACACATGTACTAAGTTTCCGGTTAATACAATTCTAGCATGAATAATAAAAATTTATCATGATATAAGGAAATATAAATAACAACTTTATTATTGCCTCTAGGGCATATTTCCTTCAGTCTCCCACTTGCACTAGAGTCAATAATCTAGTTCACATCGTCATGTGATTTCTCACCAATAGTTCACATCTTTATGTGATTAGTTCACATCTTCATGTGACTAATACCCAAAGGGTTTACTAGAGTCAATAATCTAGTTCGCATTGCTATATTATTAATACCCAAAGAGTGATCATGTTTTGCTTGTGAGAGAAGTTTAGTCTACGGGTCTGCAACATTCAGATCCGTATGTATTTCGCAAATTTCTATGTCTACAATACTCTGCACGGAGCTACTCTAGCTAATTGCTCCCACTTTCAATATGTATCAAGATCGAGACTTAGAGTCATCTAGACCGATGTAAAAAGCTTGCATCGACGTAACTCTTTACGACGAACTCTTTTATCACCTCCATAACTGAGAAATATTTTCTTAGTCCTCTAAGGATAATTTTGACCGCTGTCTAGTTATCTACTCCTAGATCACTATTGTAATCCCTTGCCAGAATCATGCTAAGGTATACAATAGGACTAGTACACAACATAGCATACTTTATAGAACCTATGACTGAAGCTTAGGGAATGAATTTTCATTCTCTTTCTATTTTCTATGGTCGGGTTTTGAGTCTTTACTCAACTTCACACCTTGCAACATAGGCAAGAACTCCCTCTTTGACTGTTCCATTTTGAACTACTTCAAAATCTTGTCACGGTATGTACTCATTGAAAAATCTTATCAAGCGTCTTGATCTATCTCTATAGATCTTGATGCTCAATGTGTAAGTAGCTTCACCAAGGTCTTTCTTTGAAAAATTCTTATTCAACTATCCTTTTATGCTATCCAGAAATTCAGAATCATTTCCGATCAACAATATGTCATCCACATATAATATTAGAAATGCTACAGAGCTCCCATTCACTTTCTTGTAAATACAGACTTCTCCAAAAGTCTGTATAAAACTATATGCTTTGATCAACTCATCAAAGCGTATATTCCAACTCCGAGATGCTTGCATCAGTCCATAGATGGATCGCTGGAGCTTGCACACTTTGTTAGCACCTTTAGGATTGACAAAACTTTCTTGTTGTATCATATACAACTCTTCTTTAAGAAATCCATTAAGGAATGCAGTTTTGACATCCATTTTCCATATTTCATAAAATGTGGCAATTGCTAACATGATTCGAACAAACTTAAGCATCACTACGAGTGAGAAAATCTCATCGTAGTCAAAACCTTGAACTTGTTGAAAACTTTTTTGCGACAATTTGAGCTTTGTAGATAGTAACACTACAATCACCGTCCGTCTTCCTCTTGAAGATCCATTTATTCTCAATGGCTCGCCGATCATTGGGCAAGTCAATCAAAGTCCATACTTTATTCTTTATACATGGATCCCATCTCAGATTTAATGGCCTTAAGCCATTTCGTGGAATCTGGGCTCATCATCGCTTCCTCATAGTTCGTAGGTTCGTCATGTTCTAGTAACATGACTTCCAGAAAGGATTACCGTACCACTCTGGTGCAGACCATACTCTGGTTGTCCTACGAGGTTCGGTAGTAACTTGATCTGAAGTTTCATGATCATCATCATTACCTTCCTCACTAATTGGCGTAGAAATCACTAGAACTGATTTCTGTGATGAACTACTTTCCAATTCGGGAGAAGGTACAATTACCTCATAGTGTTCTACATTCCTCCCACTCACTTCTTTCGAGAGAAACTCCTTCTCTAGAAAGGATCCATTTTAAGCAACAAAGATCTTGCCTTCGGATCTGTGATAGAAGGTGTACCCAACAGTTTCTTTTGGGTATCCTATGAAGACGCACTTCTCCGATTTGGATTTGAGCTTATCAGGTTGAAACATTTTCACATAAGCATCGCAACCACAAACTTTAAGAAACGACAGCTTGGGTTTCTTGCTAAACCACAGTTCATAAGGTGTCGTCTCAATGGATTTTTAGACGGTGCCCTATTTAACATGAATGCAACTGTCTCTAATGCATAATCCCAAAACGATAGTGGTAATTCAGTAAGAGACATCATATATTGCACCATATCTAATAAAGTACGGTTATGACGTTCGAACACACCATTACATTGTGGTGTTCCAGGTGGCGTGAGTTGCGAAACTATTCCACATTGTTTCAAGTGAAGACCAAACTCGTAACTCAAATATTTGTTTTCCGCGATCAGATCATAGAAACTTCATTTCCTTGTTACGATGATTTTCCACTTGACTCTGAAATTTTTTTGAACTTTTCAAATGTTTCAGACTTATGTTTCATCAAGCAGATATACCCATATCTGCTCAAATCATCTGTGAAGGTCAGAAAATAATGATACCCGCCGCGAGCCTCAACACTCATTGGACCACACATATCAGTATGCATTATTTCCAACAAGTCTGTTGCTCGCTCCATTGTTCCGAAGAACGTAGTCTTAGTCATCTTGCCCATGAGGCATGGTTCGCAAGCATCAAGTGATTCATAATCAAATGATTCCAAAAGCCCATCAGCATGGAGTTTATTCATGCTCTTTACACAAATATGACCTAAACAGCAGTGCCACATATAAGTTGCACTATCGTTATTAACTTTGCATCTTTTGGCTTCAATATTATGAATATGTGTATCACTACGATCGAGATTCAATAAACCATTTATATTGAGTGTATGACCATAAAAGGTTTTATTCATGTAAATAGAACAACAATTATTCTTTGACTTAAATGAATAACTGTATTGCAATAAACATGATCCAATCATATTTATGCTCAACACAAATAGCAAATAACATTTATTTTAGGTTCAACACTAATCCCAAAGGTAAAGGGAGTGTGCTATTGTGATCTTATCAACCTTGAAATCACTTCCAACTCACATCGTTACCTCGCCCTTAACTAGTCTCTGTTTATTTTGCAACTCCCGTTTCGAGTTACCACTCTTAGCAACTGAACGAGTATCAAATACCGAGGGGTTGCTATAAACACTAGTAAAGTACACACCAATAACATGTATATCAAATATACCTTTGTTCACTTTGCCATCCTTCTTATCCGCCAAGTATCTAGGGCAGTTCCACTAGAGTGACCATTTCCTTTGCAGTAGGAGCGCTCAGTTTCAGGGTTGGGTCTAGCTTTGGGCTTCTTCATGGGAGTGGCAACTTGCTTGCCATTCTTCTTGAAGTTCCCTTTCTTTCCCTTGCCCTTTTACTTGAAACTAGTGGTCTTGTCAACCATCAACACTTGATGCTTTTTCTTGGTTTCTACCTTCACCAATTTCAGCATCGCGAATAGCTTGGTCGTTTCCGTTATCCCTTGCATATTATAGTTCATCACGAAGTTCTAGTAACTTGGTGATAGTGACTAGAGAACTCTGTCAATCACTATCTTATCTGGAAGATTAACTCCCACTTGATTGAAGTGATTGTAGCACTCAGACATTCTGAGCACATGCTCACTTGTGAGCTATTCTCCTCCATCTTGTAGGCAAAGTACTTGTGGGAGGTCTCATATCTCTTAACACGGGCATGAGTCTGAAATACCAATTTCAGCTCTTGGAACATCTCATATGCTCCGTGGCGTTCAAAATGTTTTTGAAGTCCCGGTTCTAAGCCGTAAAGCATGGTGTACTAAACTATCAAGTAGTCATCATACCGAGCTTGTCAAATGTTCATAACGTCTGCATCTGCTCCTGCAACAGTTCTGTCACCTAGTGGTGCATCAAGGACATAATACTTCTATGCAACATTGAGGATAATCCTCAGATCACGGAGCTAGTCCACATCATTGGTACTAACATCTTTAAACATAGTTTTCTCTAGGAACATATCATAAATAAAACGGGGAAGCTATATGCGAGCAATTGATCTACAACATAGATATGCAAATACTATCAGGACTAAGTTCATGATAAATTTAAGTTCAATTAATCATATTACTTAAGAACTCCCACTTAGATAGACACCCCTCTAATCATCTAAGTGATCATGTGATCCATATCAACTAAACCATGTTCGATCATCACGTGAAATGGAGTAGTTTTCAATGGTGAAAATCACTATGTTGATCATATCTACTATATGATTCACGCTCGACCTTTCAGTCTCAGTGTTCTGAGGCCATATCTGCATATGCTAGGCTCGTCAAGCTTAACCCGAGTATTCTGCATGTGCAAAACTGGCTTGCACCCGTTGTATGTGAACGTAGAGCTTATCACACCCGATCATCACGTGGTGTCTCAGCACGAAGAACTGTCGCAACAGTGCATACTCAGGGAGAACACTTGTACCTTGAAATTTAGTGAGGGTTCATCTTATAATGCTACCGTCGTACTAAGCAAAATAGGATGCATAAAAGATAAACATCATATGCAATCAAAATATGTGACATGATATGGCCATCATCATCTTGTGCCTTTGATCTCCATCTCCAAAGTACCGTCATGATCTCCATCGTCACTGGCATGACACCATGATCTCCATCATCTTGATCTCTATCAACGTGTCGTCACATGGCCGTCTCGCCAACTATTGCTTTTGCAACTATTGCTATCACATAGCGATAAAGTAAATCAATTATATGGTGCTTGCATCTTATGCAATAAAGAGACAACCATAAGGCTTATGCCAGTTGCCGATAACTTTAACAAAACATGATCATCTCATACAACAATTTATATCTCATCACATCTTGACCATATCACATCATAGCATGCCCTGCAAAAACAAGTTAGACGTCCTCTACTTTGTCGTTGCAAGTTTTACGTGGCTATGACGGGCTTAGCAAAAACCGTTCTTACCTACGCATCAAAAACCACAACGCGGTATAGTGATTGCTTTTTGATCTTCAGAAAGAACCCTGTTCATTGAATCCGATTCAACTAAAGTTGGAGAAACAGACACCCACTAGCCACCTGTGTGCGAAGCACATCGGTAGAACCAGTATCGCGTAAGCGTTCGCATAATGTCGGTCTGAGCCGCTTTATCCAACAATACCGCTGAATCAAGAATCAACTAGTGACGGCAAGCAATATGTATATACCCACGCCCACAACTCCTTTGTGTTCTAATCGTGTATATAACATCTATGCATAGACCTGGCTCAGATGCCACTGCTGGGGATAACAATAATTTCAAAAAATTTCCTACGCACACGTAAGATCATGGTGATGCATAGCAACGAGAGGGAAGAGTGTTGTCTACGTACCCTTGTAGACCGTAAGTAGAAGAATTATGACAACGCGGTTGATGTAGTCGTACGTCTTCACGATCCGACCGATCCTAGTACCAAAAGTACGGCACCTCCGCGATCTGCACACGTTCCGCTCGGTGACTTCCCAAGAACTCACGATCCAGCAGAGTGTTGAGGGAGAGCTTCGTCAGCACGACGGCGTGATGATGGTGATGATGCTGCTACCGGAACAGGGCTTCGCATAAGCACCGCTACGATATGACCGAGGTGGATTATGGTGGAGGGGGGCACCGCACATGGCTGGAAACAATCAACTTGTGTCTTCTAGGGTGCCCCCTGCCCCCGTATATAAAGGAGCAAGGGGGAGGTGTTGGAAATATGCCCTAGAGGCAATAATAAAATGTTTATTATTATATTTCCTTGTTCGTGATAATTGTCTGTTGTTCATGCTTTAATTGTATTAACAGGAAACAATAATACATGTGTGAATACATAGATGACAACATGTCCCTTGTGAGCCTCTAGTTGACTAGCTCGTTGATCAATAGATGGTTATGCTTTCCTGACCATGGACATTGGATGTTGTTGATAATGGGATCACATCATTAGGAGAATGATGTGATGGACAAGACCCAATCCTAAGCATAACACAAGATCGCGTAGTTCGTTTGCTAGAGCTTTTCTGATGTCAAGTATCGTTTCCTTAGACCATGAGATTGTGCAACTCCCGGATACCGTAGGAATGCTTTGGGCGTATCAAATGTCACAATGTAACTGGATGACTATAAAGGTGCACTACAGGTATCTCCGAAAGTGTCAGTTGGGTTGGCATGATCGAGACTGGGATGTGTCAATCCGTGTCACAGAGAGGTATCTCTAGGCCCACTCGGTAATGCATCATCATAATGAGCTCAGTGTGACTAATGAGTTAGCCATGGGATCATGCGTTACGGAACGAGTAAAGAGACTTGCCGGTAACGAGATTGAACAAGGTATAGGGATACCAACGGTCGAATCTCGGGCAAGTAACATACCGATGGACAAAGGGATTGTATACGGGATTGATTGAATCCCCTACATCATGGTTCATCCGGTGAGATCATCGTGGAACATGTGGGAGCTAACATGGGTATCCAGATCCCGCTATTGGTTATTGACCGGAGAGAGGTCTCGGTCATGTCTGCATGGTTCCCGAACCCGTAGGGTCTACACACTTAAGGTTCAGTGATGCTAGAGTTGTTATGGGAAATTTTATGCGGCTACTGAAGGTAGTTCGGAGTCCCAGATGAGATCCCAGACGTCACGAGGAGTTCCGGAATGGTCCGGAGGTGAAGATTGATATATTGGACGAAGGGTATTGGAGTCCGGAAGTGTTCCGGGGGTACCAGGCTATGGCCAGCATGACCGAAAGGTGTTTCGGGGGCCCCGACAAGTGTTGCAGGGCCTCATGGGCCAAGGGGAAGGGGGCAAACCAGCCCACTAAGGGGCTGTGCGCCCCCACACCCTTTGCCACATTGCTTGGGGAGGTGGGGCGCCTCCACCTGACTTGGGAGGCAAGCCTCCACCTGGCTTGGCTTGGGAGGAAAGTCTCCCTAGGGTTTTCCTAGGGAGATCCAATCTGCCCTGGCCATCGCCCCCTAGGGGAAACCCTAGGGCGCCTCCCCCTCTCCCCTTCCCCCTATATATAGTGTGGGGGTGGGAGGGCAGCCGTGACCCTTTCCTCTGGCGCAACCCTCTCCTCCCCTAACTCCTCTTCCTCCTCCGTAGTGCTTGGCGAAGCCCTGCCGGAGAACCACGAGCTCCATCGCCACCATGCCGTCGTGCTGCTGGAGTTCTCCCTCAACTTCTCCTTTCCCCTTGCTGGATCAAGAAGGAGGAGACGTCCCTGGGTTGTACGTGTGTTGAACGCGGAGGCGCCGTCCGTTCGGCGCTAGATCGGATCTTCCGCGATTGAATTCCGCGAGTACGACTCCATCAACCGCGTTCTCGTAACGCTTTCGCTTAGCGATCTTCAAGGGTATGAAGATGCACTCCCCCCTCTCTCTTGTTGCTAGCATCTCCTAGATTGATCTTGGTGACACGTAGGGAAATTTTGAATTATTACTACGTTCCCCAACAGTGGCATTAGAGCTAGGTCTATGCGTAGATTCTTTGCACGAGTAGAACACAAAGTAGTTGTGGGCG
Organism: Triticum aestivum; assembly: GCF_018294505.1. Lineage (NCBI taxonomy): Eukaryota > Viridiplantae > Streptophyta > Magnoliopsida > Poales > Poaceae > Triticum > Triticum aestivum. Next base: position 348,447,456 of record NC_057803.1, on the reverse strand, counting down.
ATGATTTGATCGAGTTGCTTGCCATTACTAGTCTTATCTTGATTCGGCGATATTGTGGGATGAAGCGGCCCGGGCCGACCTTACACGTACACTTACGTGAGACTGGTTCCACCGTTAGACATGCACTTGATGCATAAGGTGGCTAGCGGGTGTCTGTCTCTCCCACTTTAGTCGGATCGGATTCGATGAAGAGGTTCCTTATGAAGGGTAAATAGCAATTGGCATATCACCGTTGTGGCTTTTGCGTAGGTAAGAAACATTCTTCCTAGAAACCCATAACAGCCACGTAAAGCATGCAACAACAATTAGAGGACGTCTAACTTGTTTTTGCAGGGTATGCTATGTGATGTGATATGGCCAAAAGGATGTGATGAATTATATATATGTGATGTATGAGATTGATGATGTTCTTGTAATAGGATTCACGACTTGCATGTCGATGAGTATGACAACCGACAGGAGCCTTAGGAGTTGTCTTAATTTATTGTATGACCTGCGTGTCAATGAAAAACGCCATGTAATTACTTACTTTATTGCTAACCGTTAGCCATAGTAGTAGAAGTAATAGTTGGCGAGACAACTTCATGAAGACACGATGATGGAGATCATGGTGTCATGCCGGTGACGAAGGTGATCATGCCGCGCCTCGAAGATGGAGATCAAAGGCGCAAGATGATATTGGCCATATCATGTCACTTTATGATTTGCATGTGATGTTTGTCATGTTTACATCTTAGTTGCTTAGAACGATGGTAGCATAAATAAGATGATCCCTCACAAAATTTCAAGGAAGTGTTTCCCCTAACTGTGCACCGTTGCAAAGGATCGTTGTTTCGAAGCACCACGTGATGATCGGGTGTGATAGATTCTAACGTTCGCATACAATGGGTGTAAGCCAGATTTACACATGCGAAACAGTTAGGTTGACTTGACGAGCCTAGCATGTACAGTCATGGCCTCGGAACACAAAAGACAGAAAGGTCGAACATGAGTCGTATAGTAGATGCGATCAACATGGAGATGTTCACCGTTGATGACTAGTCTGTCTCACGTGATGATCGGACACGGCCTAGTCGATTCGGATCATGTAACACCTAGATGACTAGAGGGATGTCTATCTGAGTGGGAGTTCATTGAATAATTTGATTAGATGAACTTAATTATCATGAACATAGTCTAAATTGTCTTTGCAAATTATGTTGTGGATTAATAGCTCGCGCGTTAGCTCCCTGTTTTAATACGTTCCTAGAGAAAGACTAAGTTGAAAGATATTGTAAGCAACTGTGCGGACTAGGGCCGTAGTTTGAGGATTGTCCTCCCTGCAATACAGAAGGCTTCTGTCCTTGATGCACTGCTCGGTGTGCCAACCCCTCTGGCATCATCTGTGGATGTTGTGAACATCTGGCAGACACGTTATGACGACTACCTGATAGTTTAGTGCGCCTTGCTTTACATCTTAGATTCGGGGCTCCAAAAGCGTTTTGAACGCCATGGAACATATGAGATGTTCCAAGAGCTGAAATAGGTATTTCAGGCTCATGCCTGTGTTGAGAGGGCTGAGACCTCTAACAAGATCTTTGCCTACAAGATGGGGAGAATAGCTCAGCCAGTGAGCATGTGCTTAGAATGTCTGGGTACTTAAATCGCTTGAATTAAGTGGGAGTTAATCTTCCAGATAAGAGAGTGATTGACAAAGTTCTCCAGTCACTATCACCAAGCTACTAGAGTTTCGTGATGAATTATAACATGCAAGGGAAGATAATCCCGGAGCTGTTCATCATGCTTAAGGCCGTAAAGGTAGAAATCAAGAAGGAGCATCAAGTGTTGATGGTTAACAAGACCACTAGTTTCAAAGAAGGGCAAGGGCAAGAAGGGAAACTTCATGAATGGCAAGCCAATTGCCGCTCCCATGAAGAAACCCAAGAACCCAAACCCGAGACGAAGTGCTTATATTAGGGGAACGGTCACTAGTAGCGAAACTGCCTCAAATACTTGGTAGATAAGAAGGCTGGCAACGTCAACAAAAGTTTATTTGATATATGTGTTATTGATGTGTACCTTACTAGTACTCCTAGTAGCACCTGGGTATTAGATACCGGTTCAGTTGCTAATATTGGTAACTCGAAACAAAAGCTACGGAATAAACGGAGACTAGCTAAGGGTGAGGTGACGATGTGTGTTGGAAGTGTTTCCAAGGTTGATGTGATCACCATCGTACGCTCCCTCTACCTTCGGGATTAGTGTTGAACCTAGATAAATGTTGTTTGCATTGGTGTCTGCGTTAAGCATGAACATGATTAGATCATGTTTATTGCAATACGATTATTCAAGTCAGAGAATAATGGTTACTCTGTTTACATGAATAACACCGTCTATGGTCATGCTCCCAATATGAATGGTTTATTGAATCTCGGTCATAGTGATACACATGTTCATAACATTGATGCCAAAAATATGTAGAGTTGATAATGATAGTACCACTTTCTTGTGGCACTGCCGCTTAGGTCATATTGGTGTAAAGCGCATGAAAGAACCTCCATGCTAATGGACTTCTAGAGTCACTTGATTTTGAATCACCTGACACGTGCGAACCATGCCTCATAGGCAAGATGACTAAAACCCCGTTTTCTTTGTAACAATGGAACGGGCAAGTGAGTTGTTGGAAATCACACATGCTGATGTGTGCGGTCGGATGAGTGTTGACGCGCGCGGTGGATATCATTATTTTCTCACCTTCACCGATGAATTGAGTAGATATGGGTATATTTTCTTAATGAAGCATAAGTTTGAAATGTTTGAAAAGTTCAAGCAATTTTAGAGTGAAGTTGAGAATCATCGTAACAAGAAGATCAAGTTCCTATGATATGATCAAGGGGAGAGTATCTGAGTTATGAGTTTGGCAATCACCAAATACAAGGTGGAATCGTTTCATAGTTGACGCCACCTGGAACACCATAGCGTAATGGTGTGTCTGAACATCGTAATCACACCCTATTGGATATGGTGCGATCTATGATGTCTCTTACCAATCTACCGCTATCATTTTGGGATTATGCATTAGAGACAATTACATTCACTTTAAATAGGGCACCATCTAAGTCCGTGGAGATGACACCGTATGAACTATGGTTTGGCAAGAAACCTAAGTTGTTTCTTAAGGTTTGGGGCTACGATGCTTATGTCGATAGGCGTCAGCCAGAAAAGCTCGAACCCAAAGCGGAAAATTGTGTCTTCATAGAATACCCAAACAAGACGATTGGGTATACCTTCTATCTCAGATCTGAGGGCAAAGTGTTTGTCGCTAGGAACAGGTCCTTTCTCGAGAAAGAGTTTCTCTCAAAAGAATTGAGTGGGAGGAAGATAGAACTTGATGAGGTTGTTGAACCTTCACTTCAACCAGAGAGTATCGCATCACAACAAGATGTTTCTGTGGCACTTACGTCAGTTGAGGAGAAAGCTAATGATGATGATCATGAATCTTCATATCAAATTGCTATCAAACCTCGTAGGTCGACAAGGTTGTGTACAACTTCTTAGTGGTAACCCTGTCTTAAAGGTCATGTTGTTGGAAAACGATGAACCTATGAGCTATGAAGAAGCGATGGTGGGCCCAGATTCTAACAAATGGCTAGAAGCCATGAAATCTGAGATATGATCCATGTATGACAACAAAGTATGGACTTTGGTGGACTTGCCTGATGATCGGCAAGCCATTGAGAATAAATGGATCTTTAAGAAGAAGACAGACACTGATGGTATTGTCACCATTTATGGAGCTCGACTTGTCTCAAAGAAGTTTCCGACAAGTTCAAGGAGTTGACTGTGATTAGACTTTCTCAATCATAGCGATGCTAAAGTCTGTTAGAATTATGTTAGAAATTTCTGCTTTTTCATTTACGAAATCTGGCAGATGGATGTCAAAACAAAGTTTCCTTGACGGTTTTCGCGAGGAAAGGCTGTATGTGATACAACCAGAAGTTTTTGTTGATCCAAAGGATGCTAAAAGGTATGCAAACTCCAGCAATCCTTCTAAGGACTGGGTTGATGAGGTGATCAAAGCATTTGGGTTTATACAAAGCATCTCAGAGTTGGAACATACGCTTGATGAGGTGATCAAAGCATTTGGGTTTATACAAAGTTTGCAAGAAACTTGTATTTGCAAGAAAGTGAGTGGGAGCACTACAACATTTTGATAAGTATATATGGATGACATATTGTTGATCGGAAATGATGTAGAATTTCTGGAAAGCATAAAGGTTTGTTTGAATGGAGTTTTTCAAAGGAATACCTGTGTAAAACTGCTTACATGTTGAGTATCAAGATCTATAGAGATAGATCAAGACGCCTGATAAGACTTTCACAAAGCACATACCTTGACATGATCTTGAAGGAGTTCAAGATGGATCAGTCAAAGAAGGAGTTCTTGCCTGAGTTGCAAGGTGTGAAGTTAAGACTTGAAGCTCGACCATGGCATAAGAAAAGAAAGGATGAAAGTCGTCCCCTATGCCTTAGCCATAGGCTCTATACGATATGCCATGCTGTATACCGCGATGTGCCTTGCCACGTGTCTGGCAAGGGGGTATAAGAGTGATCCAGGAGTGGATCATTGGACAGCGGTCAAAATTGTCCTTGGGAATAAGGAAATGTTTCTCGATTATGGAGGTGATGAAGAGTTCGGCGTAAAGGGTTACGTCGATGCAAGTTAACACCTATTCGGATGACTCTGAATAACAAACCGGATATGTATAGTGGAGAAACCATTTGGAATAGCTCCAAGTGGAGCATAGTAGAAACATCTACAATATGAAATAGAGATTTGCGAAGAACACACGGATCTGAATGTTGCAGACTCGTTGACTAAAACCTCTCTCTTAAGCATAACATGATCAAACCCTAGAACTCACTGAGTGTTAATCACATGGTGATGTGAACTAGATTATTGACTCTAGTAAACTCCTTGGGGGCTAGCCACATGGTGATGTGAACTATGAGTGTTAATCACATGGCGATGTGAACTAGATTATTGACTCTAGTGCAAGTGGGAGACTGTTGGAAATATGCCCGAGAGGCAATAATAAAATGGTTATTGTTATATCTCCTTGTTCGTGATAAATTGTCTGTTGTTCATGCTTTAATTGTATTAACATGAAACCGTAATACATGTGTGAATACATAGATGACAACATGTCCCTAGTGAGCCTCTAGTTGACTAGCTCGTTGATCAATAGATGGTTATGGTTTCCTGACCATGGACATTGGATGTTGTTGATAACAGGATCACATCATTAGGAGAATGATGTGATGGACAAGACCCAATCCTAAGCATAGCACAAGATCGTGTAGTTCGTTTGCTAGAGCTTTTCTAATGTCAAGTATCGTTTCCTTAGACCATGAGATTGTGAAACTCCCGGATACCGTAGGAATGCTTTGGGTGTATCAAACATCACAACGTAACTGGGTGACTATAAAGGTGCACTACAGGTATCTCTGAAAGTGTCTGTTGGGTTGGCATGGATCGATACTGGGATTTGTCAATCCGTGTGATGGAGAGGTATCTCTGGGCCCACTCGGTAATGCATCATCATAATTAGCTCAGTGTGACTAATGAGTTAGCCACGGGATCATGCATTACGGAACGAGTAAAGAGACTTTCCAGTAACGAGATTGAACAAGATATAGGGATACCAACGATCGAATCTCGAGCAAGTAACATACCGATGGACAAAGGGAATTGTATACAAGATTGATTGAATCCCCGACATCATGGTTCATCCGATGAGGTCATCATGGAACATGTGGGAGCCAACATGGGTAGCCAGATCCCGCTGTTGTTTATTGGCCGGAGAGAGGTCTCGGTCATGTCTACATGGTTCCCGAACCCGTGGGATCCACACACTTAAGGTTTGGTGATGCTAGAGTTGTTATGGGAAATTGTATGTGGTTATAGAAGGTAGTTCGGAGTCCCAGATGAGTTCCTGGACGTCACGAGGAGTTCCGGAATGGTCTGGAGGTGAAGATCGATATATTGGACAAAGGGTATTGGAGTCCGGAAGTGTTTCGGGGGTACCAGGCTATGGCCAGCATGATCGAAAGGTGTTTCAGGGGCCCGACAAGTGTTGTAGGGCCTCATAGGCCAAGGGGAAGGGGGCAAACCAGCCCACTAAGGGGCTGTGCGCCCCCACACCCTTTCCCACGTTGCTTGGGGAGGTGGGGTGCCTCCACCTGACTTGGGAGGCAAGCCTCCACCTGGTTGGCTTGGGGGGCAAGTCTCCCTAGGGTTTTCCTAGGGAGATCCAATCTGCCCTGGCCACCGCCCTAGGGGAAACCCTAGGGCGCCTCCCCCTCTCCCCTTCCCCCTATATATAGTGAGGGGGTGGGAGGGCAGCCGTGACCCTTTCCCCTTGCGCAGCCCTCTCCTCCTCTTCCTCCTCCGTAGTGCTTGGCGAAGCCCTACCGGAGAACCACGAGCTCCATCGCCACCATGCCGTCGTGCTGCTGGAGCTCTCCCTCAATTTCTCCTCTCCCCTTGCTGGATCAAGAAGGAGGAGACGTCCCTGGGCTGTACGTGTGTTGAACGCGGAGGCGCCGTCCGTTCAGCGCTAGATCCGATCTTCCGTGATTTGAATCGCCGCGAGTACGACTCCATCAACTGCGTTCTTGTAAGGCTTCCGGTTAGCGATCTTCAAGGGTATTAAGATGCTCTCTCTCTCTCTTGTTGCTAGCATCTCCTAGATTAATCTTGGTGCCATGTAGGAAAATTTTGAATTATTACTACGTTCCCCAATAGGAGGCCGGCCGGCCCTTGGGGCGTGCCAGGAGAGGAGGAGTCCTCCTCCTAGTAGGAGTAGGACTCCCCTTTCCTACTCCTACTATGAGGGGAAAGGAAGGAGGAGAGGGAGAAGGAAAGGGGGGCGCCGCCCCCTTCCCTACTCCAATTCGGACCAGAGGGGGAGGGGGCGCGCGGCCTGCCCTAGCCGGCCATCTCTCTCTCCACTAAGGCACATGTGGCCCATTAGTTCTCCGGGGGGGGGGGGGGGGTCCGGTAACCCTCTGGTACTCCGGTTTTCTCTGAAATCACCGGGGGCACTTCCAGTGTCCGAATATAGCCCTCCAATATATCAATCTTTTTATCTCAACCATTTCGAGACTCCTCGTCATGTCCGTGATCACATCCGGGACTCCGAACTACCTTCGGTACATCAAAACACATAAACTCATAATACTGATCGTCATTGAATGTTAAGCGTGCGGACCCTACGTGTTCGAGAACTATGTAGACATGACCGAGACACGTCTCCAGTCAATAACCAACAATGGAACCTGGATGGTCATATTGGCTCCCACATATTCTATGAAGGTCTTTATCAGTCAAACTGCATAACGATATACGTTGTTCCCTTTGTCATCGGTATGTTACTTTCCTGAGATTCGACCGTCGGTATCTCAATACCTAGTTCAATCTCGTTACCGGCAAGTCTCTTTACTCGTTCCGTAATGCTACATCCCGTAACTAACTCATTAGCTACATTGCTTGCAAGGCTTATAGTGTTGTACATTACCGAGAGGGCCCAGAGATACCTCTCCGACAATCGGAGAGACAAATCCTAATCTCGATCTATGCCAACTCAACAAACACCATCGGAGACACCTGTAGAGCACCTTTACAATCACCTAGTTACGTTGTGATATTTGGTTGCACACAAAGTGTTCCTCCGGTATTCGGGAGTTGCATGATCTCATAATCATAGGAACATGTATAAGTTATGGAGAAAGCAATATCAATAAACTAAACGATCATCGTGCTAAGCTAACAGATGGGTCAAGTCAATCACATCATTCTCTAATGATGTGATCCCATTAATCAAATGACAACTCATGTCTATGGTTCGGAAACATAACCATCATTGATTCAACGAGCTAGTCAAGTAGAGGCATACTAGTGACACTCTGTTTGTCTATGTATTCACACATGTACTAAGTTTTCGGTTAATACAATTCTAGCATGAACAAGAAACATTTATAATGATATAAGGAAATATAAATAACAACTTTATTATTGCCTCTAGGGCATATTTCCTTCACCCGGATGTTCGGGGCCATGGGCCGGATGTTCGGGGCTCCAAATCCGAGAATGAACTCGATGAACTCGTGGAAAAAAACAAAATTTTGGGCAAAATTCGAGGGATTTCGTGGATGGAAATTGGGGAAAAGTTGATGGAGGCTAGATCCACTAGTAACACAGCAAGTCCATGGATCAAATGCAACAAAACATCATCACACTAACAAATCAGAAAAAATTGGTACCAAGATGATCAACATGGCAAAACAAAGCAAAATTAGGCTAGAAAGTGGGGCTAGGGACTTCTAAAATGTGATCAAGATGGCTCATGTTACCAAGACGATGTAAGGTGGAACCCTAATGGCAGATCTTTCATGATTTGGTGTCGGATTCCTGAAGAACATGAAGAACCCACGAACAACACACAAGAGGAAAACACACAAATCAACTAGTTCAGATCACACATACGCTAGATCCACGTACATAGAGAGGTCACAAAGATCCAAGGACAACAAGGGAGGATACAAAGGAACTGGGTCTTCTCAATCCTTGAGGGAAGGAAGTCTTGAATCCACGAAGGATCTTCCCACAGGGGGGTATTGAATCCACTTGGGAGATATTCTCCGAGGAGGCCTTGGTCTCCAATGGAGCAGGGGTACAAGTGGATGAGCAAAGCTCTATCTCCAAAATGAGCTATCACAATACTAACCCTGAAACGTAGGTAGAGGAGGAGTATATAGTCTAGGTGGCGAAGGGGTACATGGGCCTCAGCCCAGATGCACTGCATGCAGGCAGGGGGGACGGATGTCCGGGCGTCGGGCCGGATGTCCAGGCCTTTGAGGAGGTGCCGGATGTTTGGGGCATGGGGGCCGGATGTCCGGGCTGGCAGGGTAAAACTTCGGGTGCTCTCTATATAGGAGTGCCGTATTTTTGGGCTGGCGCCGGATGTGTGGTTCGTGTAGCATTTTCACTTGATGGGTTGCTGCTGTTGCTGGAGTTTCCAGGGGTCGGATGTCTGGGTCCTGGGAGCTTTCTCCGTCTTCTTTCGTTGGTCCTCTTCATTCGTGTACTCCGGGACTTGTCCATGTTCACAAGCATCTCTGAGAGGGTGTTATTCATACCTAACCACACATAGCATTCCGGCCGTAGGTAGTAGCCATCTCTCACGTGGGTCATACAGAATAGCACTAAGGAGAGATGTCCCCTCAGTCTCGAGAGCTTTTGCACATGCTCATGTCATCGGTCCAGTTGGCACTTGGGGAGGCATAGGTAGGTCCATGGGGATGACCGTAGGATGCTTCACATCACCTTATAAGGAGGCCCAACTCCTCTCCAACTAGCGGTATGAGAGTAAACTTCCCACCACATCCATTGCCATTTAACCCACATGGGCCCTTAGAGATTTTCTGAAATTGTTAGATGGGCCCTAGGCCCACCCTAATATTTCAACAACCCCCCAACAGATCTCAAGGGCACATACTGTCCATTGTTCCAAAGACTGTTTTGATATACCAGTATTTCAGTGGAGACCTATTAAGGTTGAGCTCCACCTTGAGCAACTAACTGTACTCCTTCACAACTGAATAATGGACTATACCTTGAATTTTTAGTTTGACATAAAGAAGTTTCTCCATATGTCTTACTAGTACTAGACTGCTGATGGCTTGCCCCTCAAGTGGAGCATATTAGTCACACTCCTCGCCTATTCATTTGCTTGCCAGAGATCACCCCCATTCTCATAGACCGTGACTAGCAGTCGGGCTCATATAGGTGTATTCCTCCAAATATCGCTCTGTATGGTAGCATATTGCTTGTATAAGCTTTGGAACACATTAAGACAGTAGTCAACCTACCATACAGTTTCCGACAGTTACTCTCCTCAATTCACCATTGGCTTGCTTTCCCGGTCCTACTTCATGGGATCTGCGGTCACATAGGTTGGGTTACCACCATGGAAATTCACATGTGTGTCATACCCATCTCCTCGATGCATTCTCTATCACAACACACGATAGCCCTTTAGTAAATGGATTTGGCAGATTCTTAGCCTTTTGGGTGTAACCCAACAGTATCACTTCGGAGTTTCTTAATTTTCTGACAGCTTTTAATCTCATTCTTATCTGTTTGCTGGACTTCATGTTGTCCTTTGAACTCTTTATGATAGAGGTGAGGGTCCCGATCTTTTGATGAGATGATATCTATCGATTTGATAGAGTCGATATTAATGATTCGGCTAAAAATGTGCATCACGTTACGCCTTAACAACCCCTAAAACAATCTTCTAAGGTTACTGACAATGCTGGAAGCATGATTAGCTTGACCACGAAGGTCTATTCATGCATGCAATCAAAGAACAAGCAAGAATGTGATGAAGCAATCTGAATATTGTGAATATATATATGAGTACCGATAAAATTGGGGATCCGAAAGCGGTCTTGGCCTGGTCGCTGGACACCAACGAAGTACACAAAGTTACAATCGCTAAATTTTAACTAAACAAATTGTTGTGGGGAAATCACGCTCACCTATGGGGCAGGGCTGCCCCTTTGTGGTTTGGCAAGAGGACGATCACATTGCACAAAGAGTAGAAACAACAGGCAGCACGACGATGGACTCTCTCTCTTACCCAGGTTCGGGCCGCTTTGCAGTGTAAAACCCTACTCCTGCTATGGTGGATTGATCTGGAGGAACACGAAGATGTGGCGAGCTCAAGCCCATCAAGTGTGCCTCGGGGAGAGCAACACACACGTACAAGTGTTGGTGGGTCAAAATGTTCGAACCGCTTGCAAGGTTGCCTCAGGCCTCCTTTTATAGCTTAAGGGGCGACCACAGTGGCAAAATAGTCATTATGGTATGATTAGATAGCTAACAATGATATCATACCTAACTCTGGCAGTTAGGACAAAGTGCATTAAATGCACTGCTAGGTGTCATGCTGATGTTAAAGTCCAGCAAGGCTGCCGCGCCGCTTACCCATCTTCAACTTATTAGCATGACACACCATCCGGACGAGTGTCAATAAAGTTAACCTCCTCTCCAATAGGTTGCCACGTACCTGACAAGATCCACCTAGCCACTTGAGAGCTCGACACCACATTGCTTAATGACTTGCGTGCGATGAGGTGGAGCGGTGGCGTCTTGGCAGAGGCCTGCCGGTACGGAGCCTACCGAGATCTAATCTTGATGGCCCCAGGAGCCTAGCCGAGGCGATCTGGTCTTGGCCCTTAGGGGCGGGGTCTCGACCCGGCCTGATGCTCCTTCCCGGCAAGGGAGTCCTTCCTGAGGCATTCTCCTATTGAGTTGATCTTCTTAATGCACTCCTTGATCTCACGAAGAGCGGTTTCTCTGGCTTATGTGTCATGTCTTGGTAATTGGTGTATGATCGTCAGCACGCCTGTGCACAAGTCTGGGCAGCAAACACAAATGTGTGTCGCACCAATAGGAGCCCCTGGGCCTGGTCCATACATGCCCCGGGCATCGTTGGGGTAGGCCCAAACAATTGCACAGGTGTACATACTGACCCTGCCGGGGCTGACACTTGTATTTTTGAGATCTTCTTTGCTTCTTCATTAACCTGGGCTTGATCTTTCTCCCAAGTCTCCCATGGCATCTTCAACATCCAAACGATGCGCTTCATTCGCGTGGTAAACCGGGGGCGTACATGTCCACAGGAGCCTAGTAGGGCATCCACGCGTGAACCGAGGGTAACTGCCATTTATCTTTACCTCCCCACTATGCCTGCTGTTTTCGCCATGCGCGTCGCATACATTGCGCGAGGTTGGTGGTGGACGCGCAAGGCACGAGAACATGTGCCGTTGGCAGAATGCGTAGCGCCCCGGATTGGTCGTAGTGGGGCGGCTGATGAATCAAGACGCCTTCAGGGATGCAAGAAGCTGGGTTTCAGGAGTGGGGCGTGTGACACCCCCGATTTGACCGTACACTAATCATACGCGCAAATGTGTATGATCAAGATCAAGGACTCACGGGAAGATATCACAACACAACTCTAGACACAAATTAAAATAATACAAGCTTTATATTACAAGCCAGGGGCCTCGAGGGCTCGAATACACCAGAGTCAGCGGAAGCAAAAATATCTGAGTACAGACATAAGTTAAACAAGTTTTCCTTAAGAAGGCTAGCACAAATTAGCAACGATAAAAAAGGCAAGGCCTCCTGCCTGGGACCTCCTAACTACTCCCCGAAGCCGAACTCCACGTAGAACCATCCTCGGGATCCTCTGGCTCCTGGACTCCAACATCTGGTTTCGACATCTAAGAAGAATGGAAAAGGGGGAAAAGAGGGAGCAAAGCAACCGTGAGTACTCATCCAAAGTACTCGCAATCAAGGATCTACACTACATATGCATTGGTATCAATGAAATAGGTAGTATTTGTGGACTAAACTGCAGAATGCCAGAATAAGAGGGGGATAGCTAGTCCTATCGAAGACCACACTTCTGGCAGCCTCCATCTTGAAGCATATAGAAGAGAGTAGCTGGTAAGTTCACCAAGTATCATCGCATAGCATAAACCTACCTGGCGATCCTCTCCTCATCGCCTTGTGAGAGAGTGATCACCGGGTTATATCTAGCACTTGGAAGGGTGTGCTTTATTAAGTATCCGGTTCTAGTTGTCATAAGGTCGAGGTACAACTCCGTGTCGTCCTTTTACCGAGGGACATGACTATTCAAATAGATCAACTTCCCTGTAGGGGTGCACCACATTACCCAACACGCTCGATCCCTTTGGCTGGACACACTTTCCTGGGTCATGCCTGGCCTTGGAAGATCAACACATCACAGCCCCACCTAGGCACAACAAAGAAGTCAGCACGCTGGTCTAAATACTAAGCACGCAGGGGTCTGGGCCCATCGCCCATTGCACACCTGCACGTTGCGAGGGCGGCCGGTGAGCAGACCTAGCAATCTCCATTACAAAGGAAGTTGCGCTACACGGTCCAACCCGGCACGTGCCGCTCAGTCGCCGATGTTAAGAAGGCTTCGGCTGATACCACGACATTGAGTGCCCATAACTGTTCCCGCGTAGTTGGTTAGTGCGTATAGGCCAGCGGCTAGACTCAGATCAAATAGCAAGATCTCGTCAAGCGTGTTAATTGAAGTATTCATGGACGCCGACCAGGGCCAAGCCCACCTCTCACCTAGGTGGTCTCAACCCACCCTCTCGCTCCACCATAAAGATCCACCTAGAGGGCCGTCGGGACAAAGGTCCTTTCAACCCCAATCCGTGAATCACTCGCGGGTACTCTACGAGCCGATCCGACTTTAGTCAACACATGTATCATATATTATGTATATAAGTAATATACCCGTGATCACCTCCCGAGTGATCACAGCCTGATAGTATAGCATGGCAGACAGACAAGAATGTAGGGCCACTGATGATAAACTAGCATCCTATACTAAGCATTTAGGATTGCAGGTAAAGGTAACAATAGTAGTAGCAAAGACATGCTATGCAGCAGAATAGGATTAACCAAAAGCAGTAACATGCTACACTACTCTAATGCAAGCAGTAGAGAGAAGGCATTGGCGATATCGGGTTGATCAAGGGGGGGGGGGGCTTGCCTGGAAGCTCGGTCGACAAGGAGGGGTCGTCAACACCGTAGTCATACTGGGTAGCAGCGGCAACGTCAGTCTCGTAGTCTATCGGAGAGAAGAGGGGGGGGGGAAGACATAGTGAATACAATGCAAACATATGCATAATGATGCATGACCTGACAAGTAACGACGCTAGGTGTACCCTAACGCGGTAGTAGGTGATACCGGCGAAGGGGGGGAAACATCCGGGAAAGTATCCCCGGTGTTTGACGGTTTCAGACGATGAAGCGGAGGTGGATTGTTGCATGTTCGCTATGCTAGGGACGTGTGGCGGGCAAACAGACTGCGTATTCGGATTCGTCTCGTCGTTCTGAGCAACTTTCATGTACAAAGTATTTTCATCGGAGCTACGGATTATTTTATATTAATTTAAAAGGTTTAATCCATTTTTTATAATTCATGTTAATTCGAAAATAAAAGACAAAATGCTAAGTGTACCCACAAAGTGTACCTAGCAGGGTACACTGTGGCTGACATCTGGGCCAGGGGGACCTAGTTGACCAGTCAAAGTTTGACTGGTCAACAGGGGGGGCACCCTGTCATACACTATTTTAACTAACTAAGTAATTAGTTTACTTAATCAAAATTTGTTAAGTTGATTACTTATTTAATTAACCAATTTAAATAATTAATTTACTTAATTTAATTCTTTAATCCCTTTTTTATGTTTCATTTTCGTTCTCTGTTCTACACAGGGGCGGGGCGGGTGGTACCGGGTGCGGCTAACGGGTGAGGGTGCCCGCTACCGGGCGAAGGCCTTAGCTCGGCATGGAGCAGAGGCAAGCGGCGCCGGCAGCGGGAGCAGCACGGGCTACGGTGGGCGTGGCCAGGTGCGGCGCAGTCGGGGCATGCTCGGGCGAAAGACAGAGGCGGGGGCGTGGCAGCGGTGACATCCGTAGCACATGAGCAGAAGTAGCAGGCCAACCCCTGCTAGCGAGGCGCGATAGTGTGGGCCATAGCAAACAGAGAGCGGCAGCACGAGGTGGGCTGCGTTCGGGGTGCGGCTCGACGCTTTGGGGCACGCGGGCGCGAGGCCACGCGCGACTGCAATGCAGCAACAACAGATGGCGGCGACAACGGAGCCGTGGGGAGGCAGGCGCGCAGGGAAACAATGGCGGTGAGGGGCGCGTAGGTCATGCGAGAGCGGACGGTGCGAGACGATGGCGATTGGGTGGTGAGCGCGCGTGCGGGCGGTGGACGGCGCCGTCGACAGAGAGAAGGGGGAAACGGGGATCGAGGGCACGCTCACCCCCATTGCAGGGGAACACCAGCGAGGTGCGGGGGAGTCCGTCGGGGTAGGGGGTCGAGGAGGTGGGCGACGGATCGGAGGCATGCGGCGTCAGGAGGCCGGTGGATGCACTGACGACGACGACGCGACCGTGTCCAGCTCGGGGATCGTGAGGTGCGGGACACTTGCGGGCACTTAGGGTGGAGGTGGTGGCTGTGTGAGACGGCAACGCAGGTAGGCGCGCAGAGCATGCCGGCGGCTGGCGGCGTAGCGATAGGGGCGACGGGTGGTGGCGTCGGGGTTGGTTACCCCCGTTCCAGATCAGGGGGAGAGGGAGCAGTGGACCGAGGGGGGAGTGGGGATCGTAGGATGGGGGTTAGGTCATGGTGGGGGGTTAGTAGGAGGGGAGGTAGGCCGGCCTGGTGGGCAGTTGGCTGGGCCGTGGCCCAGCTGACTGGCTAGCGGGGTTCCCCCAAGTTTTATTTATCTTTCTTTGATTGTTTTGTTTTCTATTTTTTCCTTTTATATAAATTTCCTTTCCTGTTTGATTTTATTTAGTGTTATGAAATACAAAAGTTAAACCTAAAATAATATTATTAACTATATCTCTATCATAAATAATTTGGCACTTTAAATAGTATTTTGTATTTGTTTATGACTTATAGAGCATTTAATTATTTGTTGTACCGCCATTATAATTAATTTAGTGCACCTAAATTATTTTATGAAAAGATGATTTCTCCACCACAATTACCTATTATTTATTTGCCACATTTCGAACACTTCCGTTTTAACGTTTGAAATCTTTTACCATTTGACTTGATTTCAAACTTTGAATTTGAACGGGATTTGAATCAGAGTGAGTTTAGTAATAGTAACCGAGGTGACGTGGCATCATTAGCAGAGGTTCACTGTAGCTTAATTATCCGGGCTTCACAATTCTCCTCCACTACAAGAAATCTTGTCCCGAGATTTTAAGAGATGGAGTAAGGGGGAAAGATCTGGTTACGAAATTCTAACGAATCTTCTCGGTCTTGGTTGCTCTTCTCAAAGAGGTCGAGCCATTACGTTGATGTCTTCATTTCTCTGCTTCAGGTCATCATGATGAAGTCGGCATCCTTTCTTCGAGAACTCCATCGTACTTACGAAATAATAAAGGATGGGTATTCCAGGAGAACGGACCTATGCAAGGTTGACTATCTGCTCGATGACATCACAGAAGATGGCAGAAGTAACTCTCGAATTGAAACTTAAGAAAATATCGAGAGCAAAGTAAGGAGGTATCATGGGAAGTTTCGAGCGGGCTGGCAATTGTTCGATGCCTGTAACAACGTGTGAAAGGGATCCAGAGCAACGAGAATAAGTATTGTGTTTGATACCAGAATTGATGATCTCTCGGAAGGTGGCTCGCGAATTACATACGAGGCCACGCATGAGGAACAACCTTGGGAACAGGGGGTGTAGAGGAGAGTCAGGTTCCGATCCTGTGGAACTGTGGGTTATGGGCCCACCTTGTGGGTTAAAAGTAGGAAGGGCGGTGACGTCTTGCATGATCATATAAGCAAGGCATGTTAGAGGATAGCCTGTCAGTTATGTTGGCAACAACATCAGTACCAAGGGAGAGGGACGAAGAGAACCATTTTCTTGCTCGTTGAATGAGGCGGAACCAATAAGGCAAAGTTCTCATCCAGCGGTGGTTACTGGAATGTCATCAACAAAAGTAACATGGTCTTACTGATAGGGTGGTACAACGAGGTGTTTGCATAAGCAGGAGAATATTACTGCTTAGATCATATAGACCACAAAAAAGGTTAAACAAAACAATGGAAAGGAAAATGTGATTATTAGATTAAACAGAACAATGGAAAGGAAAATTGATTTTGAACACATGTTCTAGGGGTATATCCTTCCCATGGACAAGCAGAGCATGATATCCATGACAGGATATAATGTAGAAAACCCTTTAGGTAAGGGGAGAGAAATTTCATGACATTACCCATACAACGGTGCTTGGATAATTGATAAAGAAATTTTAGCATTGTGCTTCAATTGTTCTTATAGAAAATCGGAGTACCACAAACACACTTTGAGATAGCATTGATATGGTCTTCAAGCAAAGGTCAGACTTTGGATACGCAAAGGATCCATCAGGAACAACTCATATAATAAGTCTTACAATTTCCTCATGGAAGAATGGTTAACCTTTCCAAAATGGAACTATAACAATAGGTCCTTCGGCCAGGTGTGCTAGGCATGACATCACCTTACCGGGTCATATAAAGACCAATGTTATAACTCTTGGAAATATGTTCCAACCATCATATCTGACCGAGATTTAGATCTGATTGTTGTCAGGATACCTCAAAGTCAGGATGCCTGAGAAGAGAAAGGTCTTGACAGAAATTGTCGAGATGACATTGTAAGATTCTCGGGGAAATGAACTATGGAAGCGAGTTCCAAAACAAGAGTTCATCATTAAACCAAGGAGAGGAAGAGGATGTGGCTGATGGTCTCAAAGACAATTTATCAAGATTAACAAAAGATGGATTTCCACAATTATGTGAACAAGGAGATAACGATTGTAAAATCAAATGATATAATGATGTATGTTTGAGGAAAACATCCACAATTAAACATTGGTTGACAGGGGCACCCGAAATATGGGATGGGTTGCGTGATAAATGTTAGAACGACGACTTAATGAACAAAAGAATTAAAATGAATCAATCGACCATTCACTTCAAAGCAATAGGGTTGCTATAAGTTTTGAATTCACACATCGTAGTTCAATTGTCGGTATTCCGGTTAGAAACAACACGGGGACCAAGAAAGATGGTGATGGTGAGAAGTATCACTATACCAAGAATTCTTAAGAGGTGGAGTAATCCTCACGACATTCTTGACATAAAAGATGGTAATCCTCCAAGGTAAAGAAGAACAAATGCCGGATAGCAAGGAACTCAAGGTATAACACAGAACACGAACAAGTTTGTGTTGGAGGGAAGGCAATAAAGTGGTCGATGGCAACACAAATCATCGAGGGCAAGGATGGTATTTCTCATCATGAATTCAATTGATATCCTGGAAGGGCTCAGAATGCTTATGATGATCATGACACATTTGTCGAGAGATTTCATGAAGATGTAATCGGTCGGCGATGACATCAAGTTAAAGGAATGATGAAGCGAAAGGTTATTGGAACCATAGGTATGACACAAACTCGAAATTAAGTTTGTTGTTCAAGGAGAAATGATATGACGAGGAAGATCGACGTAAGATTAGCTCACTGTCAAAATTTGTTCTCCGAGAAGAAGGACCAGGTAGCAAAGTTAAAATTAGCATGATCATGAAGTAACCGATCAAGCTAGGAGTGACGTGATGGAGTATTAAACGTCTCAACAACAAAGTACAAGGAGTATTGAATCACAATGTCGATTCGATTCACTAATCGATGTTCTCGGTTGACGACAACCTAGAACCCGTGGAGTGACTATGACGGGGAAAGCTACTACTTCATCAAAAATTCATAACATGTAGTGCAATGGGGTGATATCCTCGAGATACCAGGGGGTAATACTCGAAGGTAGATCAAAATAGAGGTTGGGCAGGCATACTGATATGAGAAGGCAAGTATTTTACTTGTTCGAGAAATGGGATCAAAGAAAGACAATATGGTCGAAACCACAATTGTAAAAGACCAAATCCCGGATATAATATGAACTTATACCAAGGGAATAATTAATTTAAGAGAAGCTTCCATGATAAGATCTACATTGTGTCCATGGGCATGAACACAAAGTTCAAGGTCGACTCCCACTTCTCCAATGCATAATCATTCATTCACTGCTCTATATATATATATTAAAAAATGAATCGGGTGTGCAAACCTACCTGGTGAAGTACCAGAAGAGTATGACCCGTGAAAACCTTCGGGTTCATACAGATTAAGGAAGGCATAGGTTCAACCCATCGGGGCACATTAGAAACATATTCAGGAGAATATATACAAGCTTGAAAGTAGAGCATGGTTGAGAAAGCAGATGATACAATTTACCAATGCATTATGTATCCGAGGGAAGGCTCACAAGTTTATTGAATACAAAGGTCACTGCCGGATAAAATCCAACAAAGGAACTGACGGTCCATAACGGAGCTGATGTGAGCATCGGTACTCAAGCAGAGGAAGAAAGAATGTAAGGAGATCAGATTATAGAAACAATTGACTATTTCAAAGCTCTATTGCATAGGAATTATGAATTCTAAGTCAAGGGATCAGAAGCAATGCTCTGATTAGGGATGGATAACTTGAATAGCCTTAGGCGGTACAACCAACAACAATTTGATTGGTCGAGAACCAATTCCAGTTAAAAGAATGGAAGCTCAGCCGGAAAGGTAATTTATAAGGATCAACGATGATTGCGGGCATTCGCAAACATATCGAATCAGATGCTCATTATGACGATGTCAAAGGATGCTAATGAATATCGCTAGCCATATGGAATTAACCATATTGCAAGCAGGTAAGGAAGATCAGGAGCAATAGGCTACCGAGGATTTCGGAAGATCGAATAGCATTCCGAAGAATTTTGTGAAGCACATAAACAATTGGGGATGAACGAATACTCGATAAGTGCAAGTAATATCCGTAGGGGTATTCATGTGGCAAAGAACTACAAGGCAGTAGGAACAGGGTATTCTCGGAACAATAGATAGAATTTTGGGGTATCTTGTAATAACAAGATCAATGGGGAATGATTGTATGAATGGCACGTGTAAGTGGTTATCCATAGAGGTTAATCAATGGATGGGAATTGCAAAAGCGATGGGCACAAGGTCTCGAGAGAACATCGAAGAGTATCTTCGAAATCTTCTGGGGCACTAAGCAATCATCTGGAGTGAGGGGCTCTCCGGGAGGAAGTAGGCACGAGAACCTAGAGAGTTAGTAAAAATTATTTAACCCAAACAGAAGAGAGATCAGAGTCCTAGAGTATAGACGAGGAGTAAAAGATACTAATACCACCCAATGGCGACGTGGGCCCATAAGCCACACAACCATGTTAGTAAAAGTTTTGCAATGACTAGACTCGACTTCGGCCAAGGAGTTTGGAAGGGGGATTCCGACAGGCAGTCGGCTCTGATACCAACTTGTGATGCCCCCGATTTGACCGTACACTAATCATACATGAAAATGTGTACGATCCAGATCAAGGACTCACGGGAAGATATCACAACACAACTCTAGACACAAATTAAAATAATACAAGCTTTATATTACAAGCTAGGCGCCTCGAGGGCTCGAATACGTAAGCTCGAATACACCAGAGTCAGCGGAAGCAAAAATATCTGAGTATAGACATAAGTTAAACAAGTTTGCTTAAGAAGGCTAGCACAAATTAGCAACGATCGAAAAGGCAAGGCCTCCTGCCTGGGACCTCCTAACTACTCCTCGAAGCCGAACTCAAACCATCCTTGGGATCCTCTGGCTCCTGGACTCCAACATCTGGTTGCGACATCCGAGAAGAATGGAAAAAGGGGGAAAAGAGGGAGCAAACGACCGTGAGTACTCATCCAAAGTACTCGCAAGCAAGGATCTACACTACATATGCATTGGTACCAATGAAATGGGTAGTATTTGTGGACTGAACTGCAAAATGCCAGAATAAGAGGGGGATAGCTAGTCCTATCGAAGACTACGCTTCTGGCAGCCTCTATCTTGAAGTATATAGAAGAGAGTAGCTGGTAAGTTCACCAAATATCATCGCATAGCATAAACCTACCCGGCGATCCTCTCCTTGTTGCCCTGTGAGAGAGCGATCACCGGGCTATATCTAGCACTTGGAAGGGTGTGTCTTATTAAGTATCCAGTTCTAGTTGTCATAAGGTCGAGGTACAACTCCGGGTCGTCCTTTTACCGAGGGACACGGCTATTCGAATAGATCAACTTCCCTGTAGGGGTGCACCACATTACCCAACACGCTCGGTCCCTCTGGCCGGACACACTTTCCTGGGTCATGCCCGGCCTCGGAAGATCAACACGTCGCAGCCCCACCTAGGCACAATAGATAGGTCAGCACGCCGGTCTAAATCCTAAGCACGCAGGGGTCTGGCCCCATCGCCCATTGCACACCTGCATGTTGCGAGGGCGGCCGATGAGCAGACCTAGCAACCTCCATTACAAAGGAAGTTGCGTTATGCGGTCCAACCCGGCGCGCGCCGCTCAGTCGCTGACGTTAAGAAGGCTTCGGCTGATACTACCACGTCGAGTGCCCATAACTGTTCCCGCGTAGTTGGTTAGTGCGTATAGGCCATTGGCCAGACTCAGATCAAATACCAAGTTCTCGTTAAGCATGTTAATTGAAGTATCCACGGACGCCGACCAGGGCCAGACCCACCTCTCACCTGGGTGGTCTCAACCTGCCTTGTCGCTCCACCGCAAAGATCCACCAGAGGGCCATCGGGACAAAGGTCCTGTCAGCCCCCAATCCGTGAATCACTCGTGGGTAATCTACGAGCCGACCCAACTTTAGTCAGCACATGTATCATATATTATGTATATAATTAATATACCCGTGATCACCTCCCGAGTGACCATGACCTGATAGTATAGCATGGCAGATGGATAAGAATGTAGGGCCACTGATGATAAACTAGCATCCTATACTAAGCATTTAGGATTGCAGGTAAAGGTAACAACAATAGTAGCAAAGACAGGCTATGCAGCAGAATAGGATTAATCGAAAGTAGTAACATGCTACACTACTCTAATGCAAGCAGTAAAGATAAGGAATAGGCGATATCGGGTTGATCAAGGGGCAGGGGGGGCTTGCCTGGAAGCTCGGTCGAGAAGGAGGGGTCGTCAACACCGTAGTCGTACTGGGTAGCAGCGGCGGCGTCAGTCTCATAGTCTACCAGAGAGAAGAGGGGGGAAGAAACAGTGAATACAATGCAAAGATATGCATAACGATGCATGACATGACAAGTAATGGCGCTAGGTGTACCCTAATCCGGTAGTAGGTGATATCGGCGAAGGGGGGAAACATCCGGGAAAGTATCGCCGGTGTTTGACATTTTTGGACAAATGAACCGGAGGTGGATTGTTGCATGTTCACTATGCTAGGGACGTGTGGCAGGCGAACGGACTGCGTATTCAGATTCGTCTCGTCGTTCTAAGCAACTTTCATGTACAAAGTATTTTCATGTGAGCTACTGATTGTTTTATATTAATTTAAAATATTCAATCCATTTTTAATAATTCATCTTAATTCGAAAATAAAAGACAAAATGCTAAGTGTACGCACAAAGTGTACCCAGCAAGGTACACTATGGCTGACATGTGGGCCAGGGGGACCCCGTTGACCAGTCAAAGTTTGACTGGTTAACAGGGGGTGGGGCCACCTATCATACACTATTTTAACTAACTAAGTAATTAGTTTACTTAATCAAAATTTGTTAGGTTGATTACCTATTTAATTAACCAATTTAACTAATTAATTTACTTAATTTAATTCTTTAATCCATTTTTATATTTCATTTTCGTTCTCTGTTCTACACAGGGGCAGGGCGGGCGCGGCTAATGGGTGCGGGTGCCCGCTACCGGGCTGAGGACTTAGCCGGGCGTGGGGCAGCGGCAAGTGGCACCGGCAGCGGGAGCAGCACGGGCTGCGGTGGGCGAGGCCAGGTGCAGCGCGGTCGGGGAATGCTCGGGCGAATGACAAAGGCGGGGGCGCGATAGCGGTGATGGCCATAGCACATGAACAGTAGTAGTAGGCCAGCCCCTGTTAGCGAGGCGCGGCAGCGCGGGCGGCCTATCGAACGCAGAGCGGTAGGGCGAGGCGGGCTGCGTTCGGGGCGCGGCTCGGTGCAAGCACAAGCACAAGGCCACACGCGATGGCAGCGGAGCAGCAACAGATGGCGGCGACAGCGGAGCCGTGGGGAGGCAGGCGCATAGGGAAACTGTGGTGGCGAGGGGCGCATAGGTCCTACGGGACCAGACGGTGCGGGACAACGGCGGTGCGGTGGTGAGCGTGCGTGCGGGCGATGGACGACACCAACGACAAAGCGAGAGAGGGGGAAACAAGGGTCGAGGGCACGCTCACCCCCGTTGCAGGGGCACACCGGCGAGGCGCGGGGGAGTTCGTCGGGGTAGGGGGTTGAGGAGGTGGGCGACGGATCGGAGACGGGCGGCATCGGGAGGCCGGTTGATGTACTGACGACGATGATGACGCGGCGGTGTCTAGCTTGGGGATCACGGGGTGCGGGCCACTTGCGGGCGCTCCGGGTGCAGGTGGTGGCTATGTTAGACGGCAACGCAGGTGGGTGCATGGAGCATGGCGGTGGCCAACGTCGTAGCGATGGGGACGATGGGTGGCGTCGGGGCCGGTTACCCCCGATCTAGATCGGGGGGAGAGGGAGGAGTGGACCGAGGGGGGAGTGGGGATCATGGGATGGGGGTTAGGTCACGGTGAGGGGTTAGTAGGAGGGGAGGTGGGCCAGCCTGGTGGGCGGTTGGCTGGGCCGTGGCCTAGGTAACTGGCCAGCGAGGTTCCCCCAAGTTTTATTTATCTTTTTTGATTGTTTTGTTTTCTGTTTTTTCATTTTATATAAATTTCCTTTACTGTTTGATTTTACTTTAGAGTTATGAAATACAAAAGCTAAACCTAAAATAAGATTATTAACTATATCTCTATTATAAATAATTTGGCACTTCAAATAGTATTTTGTATTTGTTTATGACTTATAGAGAATTTAATTATTTGTTGTACCATTGTTATAATTAATTTAGTGCACCTAAATTATTTTATAAAAAGATGATTTCTCCACCACAATTACCTATTATTTATTTGCCACATTTCGAACACTTCTGTTTTAACGTTTGAAATCTTTTACCGATTAACTTGATTTCAAACTTTGAATTCGAATGGGATTTGAATCAAAGTGAGTTTAGTAATAGTAACTGAGGTGATGTGGCATCATTAGCAGAGGTTCATTGTAGCTTAATTATCCGGGCGTCACAGGGCGGCCGCCCCAAAGTAGTGGAGAGCCAGCCTCCCTTCCTTGCCCCACTATAAAAGGGAGCGCGAGGGAATGGCGATGCTCATCCACACCTCTTCCTTCCTCCTTTCATGGTTTTGCTTCCTCCATGACAAGGGGAAGCGGCCACGCCCGGGCTCCAACGGTGGCGACGAGGGCTTCTTCTCGAGACCCTGCTCTTGCCCCCATCGCAGCTGTAGGGGCATGATCCAGTGCACAAGGTGAAGTTGCGTGGCGTGGTCGAGGTCAACATGGAGCTCGTGGTCGGGGCGGACAGGGCGACGCACCTGCCGTTCCACCCCCAACGGTCCCAATGCCAGCAGCAGGCCATGTAGAGGACACAGTGTTGGAGTTCATCGTCAAGCTGTGCGATCCTTCGCGCGGTCGCCTGCGGCTCCCTCGCCCCTTTGCTAGGGTGATGGAGGATGAACAACCACTTGGGCTGCGGCTGCGCATGAGTGGTTGTTGCAATGGGGCCATGTGGGTGGATGTCGAGTTCCCCGCACCACACGTCATGCTCCTCAGGCGTAGCTAGAAAACCATTGCTCGTGCCCACTACCTCGCGGAAGGGCACATCCTCCACTTCAAGCTGGTGGAGCATTATATGCTCTCCATCAAGGTCTTCGGATGCTCAAGTGCTCGTCTAGGGTGCTGCACGGAAAGCTCATGCGATGACGAAAGCTCCTCCTGGTGCGAAAGCGAAGAGGAGGACACTTACGGTGAAGACGGCGACGAGGAGCCCCCGGTCGTCAAGCATGAAGATGATGACTTAGACTCCAGCTGAACGTCGGATGCACCGTCACCTCAGCTAGGCGTCGGCAACTGTAAGTGCATCTAGTCCCACCCCTAGTTGGTTTTGGAGTATTGATGACAAACCTAGTTGAGGGACTAATGTGTTTGTGAGAATTGCAGGATAACACAGGTAGAAGTCCCTCATTGATTCGGTTTTCCTACCAGAGATGACCCCTAAAAATGTATGAAGACATTGATGTCAAAGGTGGTATGTGAAGATATTCACATTGAAGACTATGACAAGAGAAGACATCGCATGAAGCCTATGGAGCTCGAAGACTTAGATCTTTCGTAGTTCTTTTTCTT
The DNA here is from genome assembly GCF_018294505.1 of Triticum aestivum. Taxonomy (NCBI): domain Eukaryota; kingdom Viridiplantae; phylum Streptophyta; class Magnoliopsida; order Poales; family Poaceae; genus Triticum; species Triticum aestivum. The sequence continues at coordinate 348,422,421 of NC_057803.1, read as the reverse complement.
CTTTGTTGAGTCATAGGAACCACCGTACTGTTAAGTGGTGTCCAAGAGAACCAGTCAGAAAGACTGAAGTGATGCTTAACCAAAACCTATGTCTTCGAGTGAAGACTATGAGAGCGAATCTTGTCCAGAGTCGGACAAGTCAGCTTTGCTTGTAGCCCAAGTAAAGTTGCCGTGTGTGTTTGAAATCTGACCGTTGGAACACGTGTCAGTTCCTTAGTGACCCAGGGTCATTTCAGACAAATCAGGTCGGGTTGCCTAGTGGCTATAAATAGCCCACCCCCTACAACCATAAACGGTTGGCTGCACAGAGTTAGAGTATGACTTTTGTCGTTTGAGAGCAACCCACCTCGAAGCCTTTGAGAGAGAATTCCTTGCGAGGATAAAGCCCTAACCACCCAGAGCCAAAGAGTGTTAGGCATCACTTAAGTCTTCCTGTCCGTGTGATCTGAAGACTTATTACACTTGAGGACTGTGAATCCTCCAGCCGGCTAGGCATCGCGTTCTGAGCATCCAGAGTCATTGTGGATCGCCGGTGAACGAAGTCTGTGAAGGTTTGGGAGTCTACCTTGAAGACTTACCAGAGTGATTTGGCGAGGTCTGTGTGACCTTAGCTCAAGGGGAATACGGTGAGGACTGGGTGTCCTGAGCTGCGTGTTCAGGACTGGGTGTCCGAGACTGTGTGTCCTCAGGTTTAAATACCTAGCCGCCCTAACCAGACGTACAGTTGTCACAACAACTGGAACTGATCTAACAAATCATTGTCTTCAATGAGTCACTGGTTTCATCCTTCCTTTCCCTTTACTTACTGTTGGTCCTTGTGAAGTCATTGTATGATTGCACTATCTTTTGTCTTCACTGAGTGACTGCGTGTTCTATTTGGCTTCATAATATCTTCCTACCTGATCCTAACTACCTAGCTGCTATAGGTCATTGTGCTTTCACTTCATTGAATACTTGACTATGGTTTGCCTAGTGTAGTCTACCTTCCGCTGCATGGTAATAGGTCTATTTCTATCGTTTGTCTTCGAAACTTCCATGTTTTGAAGACTTTCATAAAAATCGCCTATTCACCCCCCTCTAGTCGATATAAGGCACTTTCAATTGGTATCAGATCAAGGTACTCCCTTGTTCTGTGTGATTCGGTTTAACCACCTGGAGTTTTAGCTATGTCAACTGCAGGGATAATTAAAGTCTCCGATGCATGTCCCGTCTTTGATGGAACTGAATATCCCTACTGGAAGAATAAGATGCTCATGCATATTGAAGCCATTGATGTCGACCTATGGTATGTCGTCAAGAATGGCATTCCTAAGGCTGGTGAAGGTGTCACCACTGCTGATGTCAAGAAGTTCGTTCAACTGGACTCCACTGCCAAGAACATCATCTGTGGTCATCTGACCAAAGGACAGTATGGCTGTGTAAGTGCTTTAGAAACATCTAAGCTAGTATGGGACTGGCTCTCCGAGGTCAATGAAGCCGTCTCAACCCAGAGAGATCCGAGAATCAGCGTCCTTCGCAACCTCTTCAACTGCTTCAAGAGAAATGACAATGAAAATGTCCAGCTCACATTTGATCGACTCACTGATATCACAAATGAGCTTCAAGCTCTCGGCGCCAATGAGATCACCAAGCATGAAGTCGTCAAGACACTCCTGAGATCACTTGACAGCTCGTTTGACACCCTAGCTGTAACACCCCGGATATGACTTTCCCAATTTGTACTCAAACTCTTGCCGTTTTCGGCGTTAAGTTATTTTATTTTCTCGGGTTCGGGTTTTGTCTCCATGTGTTGTTGTTGTTGTCGTTGTCATGCATCTCATATCATGTCATCATGTGCATTGCATTTGCATACGTGTTCGTCTCATGCATCCGAGCATTTTCCCCGTTGTCCGTTTTGCATTCCGGCGCTCCGTTCTCCTCTGGTGGTCATTTCTAGCTTTCTTTCGTGTGTGGGGATTAAACATTTCCGGATTGGACCGAGACTTGCCAAGAGGCCTTGGTTTACTACCGGTAGACCGCTTGTCAAGTTTCGTACCATTTGGACTTCGTTTGATAGTCCAACGGTTAACCGAGGGACCGAAAAGGCCTCGTGTGTGTTGCAGCCCAACACCCCTCCAATTTGGCCCAAAACCCACCAAAACCATCTCCATCATCTAGAGCGTTCGATCACGATCGCGTGGCCGAAAACCACACCTCATTTGGACTCTCCTAGCTCCCTCTATGCTTATAAATAGAGCCCTCCTCGAAAATCCCGGATCCCCTCCTTAAAACCCTAAAAAAATCTCCTCCGCCGCCGCCGGACACGTCCGGACGGAGCCGGACGCGTCCGGATCTGCCACCGCCGCCACGTGGCAGTCGCCGATTCGCCGCGCCCCGCGCCCCACATCGCCGAC